>NC_025997.2:59264938-59445323 GCF_000442705.2 Elaeis guineensis
ATGTGTCTAGCATCCCAAGGAGCAAATCAAAAATGGTATCTTGATAGTGGATGCTCGAGATACATGACTGGTGATGAATCCTAATTCATTACACTTGATGCTAAAAATGAAGGGATGGTCACCTTTGGAGACAATGGCAAAAGAAAGATCATCGGTATAGGTAACATTGGTATTACTCCCTCTAAGTATATTAAAAATATTTTATTAGTAGATAGTTTAAAACATAATTTATTAAGCACAATCAATTTTATGATAAAGGATACAAAGTTATTTTTGAATCTTCATAATTAAATCAAATCTTTTAGATCTAAAAATTAGCATATTTGATATGTTTAATTTAAGTTTAGTTCTAAAATTAGAATGATTAAAAATTTACATCAAACTGATATAAGATTGTCCTGATATAGGGTTTACCCCCTATATTGTAAAGGTTGTCCTAGTTTGATGTGAATCAATTTTTGAAAAGATATTTTTAAAATATTTTAATCATTATTTTAGATTTAATTATATATATATTTGATATGTGTAAATTTAGTTTTAGATCTGAAATTTAATGTATATGTGATGCTTTTTTATTTAGATCTGAAACTACATATATTTGATATATGAAACTAATCTGCATTGTAACTAGTCCTATTAATGAAGGCATTAAATTTGTTAGGCATAGACATGGTAATATTTATATGGTAGATTTGAATAATCCTTCCAAAATAAACATGCAATGCCTAGTAGCTTTGAATGCCAAAATTAATGAGACTAGTTGGCTTTGGCATCGTAGGCTTGCACATATTAGCATGCATTCACTTTCAAAATTTATTAAAAAAAAATTGGTTATCGGCTTACTCAAGTTGAATTTTGAAAAGAATAGAATTTGTGATGCATGCCAACTAGATAAACAAATAAGTGTTTCATTCAAATCTAAAAATATTGTTTCAACTTCTAGGCCATTAGAACTATTGCATATGGATTTATTTGGACCTACCAGAACTACTAGTCTAGGAGGAAAATGATATGATTTTGTAATTATTGATGATTTCTCTTATTTTACATGGGTTTTCTTTTTGGCACATAAGGATGAAACTTTTCAAATTTTCTCTAAATTTTATTGAAAAGTCACAAATGAGAAAAGTTTTTCAATTCAAAATATTCGAAGTGATCATGGAACCAAATTTGAAAATCAAGATTTCAAAAAGTTTTATGATGAAAAAGGAATAGACCATAATTTTTCAGCACCTAGGACACCCCAACAAAATGGGGTAGTAGAAAAGAAAAATAGAACCCTTGAAGAAATGGCCCATACCATGCTATGTGAAAGCAACCTTCCAAGATACTTTTGGGTGGAAGCTATTAACACAGTATGTTACATATTAAATCATGCTTTAATTAGACAAATTTTAAAGAAAACTCCCTATGAGCTTTGGAAAGGAAGAAAATCAAACATTGCATATTTTCATATTTTTGGTTGCCGATGTTTTGTGTTAAATAATGGTAAAGAAAGACTAAGAAAGTTTGATGCAAAATCCAATGAAGTAATTTTTTTTGGTTACTCCTCTTCTAGTAAAGCCTTTAGAGTTTTTAATAAAAGAACCTTAGTAGTAGAGGAGTCAATACATGTTGTCTTTGATAAAACTAACGATCTTCCTTCAAGGAAGAATGAATGTTTTGATGATGCAGATCCTCTTATAGAAGGGATGAAGAAAATCACTCTAAAAGATTCAACAATTCAAGATGATGAAGAACATGAAGACAAACAAGATGAGGAAGGTGAAGAACGACAAGAACAACCTCAAGGTGCAAACAATCTACCCAAAGAATGGAGGTATGATCACAATCACCCCAAGGAACTAATCATTAGTGATCCTACACATGGGGTAAGAACTCGTTCTTCTCTTAAAGATGCATTCAATCATTGTGCTTTTGTCTCTCATCTTTGTTGCCCAGCTATGCAACCCAAGAGGGGGGATGAATTGGGTTTCTAAAAATTTTAAGCCCAACAGATTACTTATGAAGAACAAAACAAAGACTTTAATTCAATATTAATTACCTAAAGCAGGAATGCAAGAATATAATAAAGAACTAAAGTGAAGCGATAAAGCACACCACAAACACAAGGATTTATAGTGGTTCGGTGCTAACCTTGCACCTACATCCACTCCCCAAGCTCCTACTTGGGAATTTCAATCCACTATGCTTGTATTCAACCTGAATACAAAACATCGGAAACTCCGACACTAGCTATCCTAAGCTAGATCACTTATTTTCTGGGTACAAATAAACCCAAAATACTCCGATTTCAGGTTCGGATCAACCTTTTCTTGTTTTGGAAATCCTCCAAAAATAAGAACAAAAACTCACAAAGAGTTAGAAAATTTTGAGCACAGATTAATACAATAACAGCTCCTTTAAATGAGCGAATATAACAATAAAAACTTTACTCAAATGAAGAACCCCTTTTCAGATTTTCTCAAAGTGGATGAACGCTTGAACGAATGCTTGAGAAGAGGTTGATTGTTGATTGAAGATCTCTTGAAAGCTTTGGAAGATCTCTAGATCAAGGTTGAACAATAGGCTTGATAGATCCTCTCTTTGAAAGCTCTTGAATCTCTTTCACAATCTCTCGTGTGGATTTTGGATCCTCTTTTCTTTTTCTCTCAAATATCTCGTTGATCAGTTTTTCGTATATTTTTGGATCCTCTCAATGAATTTGATCTCTCATTTGATCTGCCGATTGATCTTCTTGTTTTCTCTCCAATTTGATCTACTATTTAATCTGCAATTTCTTTCACCATTTAAAGCATTTTATGATATTAGAAGCAAGAGAAAACAATTTAGGCAGATAAAGAGCCGTTAGAGCAATTTTAGGAAGCATAAAAGGCAATTAAAATAGACAAAAAAATAGCCGTTGCTGACATTTTCCATCGCAGGGGTCGACTCATGAGTCGACTCATGCTACAGGAGTCGACTCATGAGTCGACTTCTGTTGCACAGACCAGACAGTCTTGATTTCTGGATTTTTCGGCTCAAATCAACAGAGGTCAACTCATGAGTCGACTCATGCCTTGTGGGTCGACTCATGAGTCGACTCACAGGTCGTGCCAAGTAAAAAATCCAGCGTGCCATGGGAATTTTTTTGCATGCCAGTCAGCTCATAGTGCCATGAGTTGACTCATGAGTCGACTCATGCACTTCAAACCTTCATAACTTCAAAAAAATAAGTCCAAATACAATGAAATTTTCATCAATAGTTTACAAATCTTTTGTTTTACCAAGTGATACTATCAAATCAAGATTTTAGTGAAATTATGATTTTGCCCTTGAAGAGCATAAGGACTTTTTCAATTTTAAAATTATTTGTATCCCTTCAATCTGTTTTGTAATCATCAAAATCAATCTAGGAGCAACAATCTCCCCCTTTTTGATGATGACAAAACACTTGAACAAAAACATTTATGTTAATATATTAATTTCAAAAGAATCCATTATAGGTGTATATGCTTGAAAAGAGTATGATTCTTTTGGCATGTAATATAAATGGTCATATACAAAAATAATTTGTCCATTTGCTTAAGGATTTGAAGATATGCTCATTTGATTATGTGATTTTGGTGTTAGAACAGAAAACTTATTTTTGTTATCAGATTGAGCTGTATTTTGAAAATTCTATTTTCATTTGATTTTAGATTTAGCATCAGAGCAAAAAAAAATACTTATGTGCTTGAAAAAATTATGTGTGCCAAAGTATGTTTAAAAGTTGATTTTGAGCTTAAGTGTATTAACTCATTTTGAGCTTAAGATATATCAGAGCAAGAGAAAAGAAATAAATTTTGCAATGTATCAGAGCAAGAACAATAATTTTTACAATGTTATCCGAAAAGATTTTACAATGTATCAGAGTAAATGTTATAATATATCAGAGAAAATTTCACACTGCATCAGAGCAAATATCAGAGAAACTTTCACACTGTATCAGATTAAATATCAGAGAAACTTTCACACTGTATCAGATTAAATTTTATCATGTATCAGAGCAAGTTAAAAGAAATTTTAGGGTGTATCAGAGTAAATCAAATTTCTTAAGATGTATCAAGGTAAATTTCAAAAGATATATCTGAGCAAGTTTGAATTTTGAAATATATCAGAACATATAAAAAATTACTTATTTGCATTGTACTTATGATTTTGCTTTTTGTTTAAATTCTGTCTGATATCAATTTTCTCAAATTTTTTTTGTTTAATTTCTCAAAATACTATTTTTTTTTAATTTCTGAAATTTTGTTTAATTTCTTAATTTTTGTTTAATTTCTCTAAATATTTAATTTTTGTTTTGTTTAATTTCTCCTCCTTTTTGACATCATCAAATATGGTTAACTCTTCCTTTTTCTGAAACATTCTTTAATTTCTCCCCTTTTAGAGTTTATCACAGAAGTTTGCTCCCCCTTAATATAGCAATTATCAACAGCAAACAACAACAAAGAGAAGACAATTTTTCAACAAGAAGAATATATATAACCATAATATGATCATTACAAAAGGTAGAAAATGATTCCATTAAAAACAAAATTGTTTCAATACATAGTTCTTAAAAATAAAATTCAACCAGCTAATTGTCAATACATGGCCCCAAGGTATAGATCCTAGAACAAGACACTAACACCTAGGATATAGAAATGATCAAGATAAGTCAATGATCGGAGTCATCAGATATAGGGTGAGGAGATGATGGATCAGAAGTGCGTCCTCTACCCCGTCTGCCTCTGCCACGAGCAGGAGAGCGAGATGAACTGGGTGGCTGAGAACGCTGAGATGCTAAGGACTGAACAGAAAGGGTGAGTCTAATAGAATCAAGTACATTCAGTGCTCTGGAAATAGATTGAAGTAGAGCAGTGAACTGAGTGGTAGCATGCTCACTCGATCCTCGGATTTCTTTCCTCAGCAATTCATATCCACCTTCTAGTGCTCCTCTGAGCCTACCAGCCTCTGCAGTGAGGTCTGTGACCTCAATGATTGACTCCTGTGGTTTGGGATGGGCCAAAGCAAGGACTTGCCCCTGCAAGTCAAGAACTCTGCCAGTAAGTCTCCAGACTGTATCCTCAAGCTGCTGGATCCTGATGGACTGATCTGATATCATCTGAAACACAGTGGAGATGTGGGGAGTAATGGTCTGATCAGAAGAGGTGGCTCCAGGTGCAAAAGAAGTACTACCCCACTGGCTAGACAGCAAAGAAGCCACACGCTGTGAAATATGCTCGATCTGATCGTCAGCCAGTCTGAACTCTGAATGAGGTGCTCTGCTCTCTGGCTGATACACTGGTGTGGGCATCCTAGTAAACTCTGAAGGGCCAGCCTCAGTATCAGGAATGAACTGGGTATCTGGTGAAGCTGCCCTGAAGTCATGTACAGGAGAAGATGGACCTTCTTCTTCTACTCTGCCTTCAGTTCTGTCCTCAGCTCTTATTTCAGCTCTATCCTCAGTTCTTTCTTCAGAGCCCTTGATCCAACCACCAACAGTCTTTGTAATTCCCATTCGGTGCAGGCTGTGTTGGTTGAAAGTATCCACATGTGAGAGTTTGGTAGATGCCTCCCCCTCACAGCTAACTCCAAACCTCCTAAATACTCTAGTAAGGGCCATACCATAAGGCAAGTGTGCCTTGGATCTGTTTAAAGTTTCTCTCATGGCCTCTATCATAAGTGCAGGGAGGTTCAGGGGGGTCTGAGTGATGACATGAAACATGACACATACATCTCTGCTGGAAAGTAAGTCATGTCTACCACTCCTAGGAAAGAAGAGCTTTGAAACTATCTGATGCAGGACCCTCATCTCAATGGACAAAAACTTTGCTTCCAATTTGTTTAAATTTTCTGAATAAGTTTCTCCTAAAATAATTCTGATCCCCTCTTCTTTAATTGGGAGTTCCATATATGAATATCCTTCACTAGGCAACTGAAGTATTTCTCCCAATATCCTAGAATCCAGGCAGATATCAATTTCCTTTACAGTTGAAGTCACTGACCCATTTCCATAAAGTAGGTTTTGGTAGAATTCTCTAACAAGATCAACATAGGTGACTTCCTTAAGAGAGCAATAGAGTTCCCATCCTTTGTTTTTAATTTTGGTAGCAAAAGTAAAACCTTCTTTCTCAAAGAACCGAAAATCTATATTCTTCCCGGTTTCTACTTTTTTATCAGAAAGAGGATTTACACTGGGGCTTATGGAGGATTGAGAGGGACCTTGAGTAGGTACTGAAACTGGAGTGGGAGCAATAGAAGATTGAGCGGCTTGCCTTTTCTTTCTGACAATTTCTTCAGGCTCACGGATTGATTTTCTTCTTTGGGGAAGTTTCATCTTTGGAGCCATATCCACTATAGTAGCAGACAAGGAGACTTGAATTGAGTGGAGGAGGGATCACAAGAGAGTGAAGAAGGATTTTGGTGGAGAAAAAAAAGTGGATTTTGGAAGATCGGTAAAGTGCTAGGGCACGTTCCAACCGCGCCAAGCAATGCGAGAAAGCACAAAAAATTCCTTTTCAAGGAGGCGATTTTTGGTGGAGAGGAGGAGGGAGAATTGCTTCAAGTTGGATCCTTGGAAAAAAAGTTTGGAGAAGACGGCTTTTGGAAGGAGGACGATGAGAAGATGAGTCGTCTCACGAACAGGGTTTCAGTATAAAAACAATGAACCCGTATAAAGTTGGTGGGATTTACAAGTTTGCCATTGAGTCGACTCATGGGGGTCGACTCATGAAGTTCAGAAAATCAGGAAAAATGTGAATAAATTCCAGAAAAATTTGAAATTTTGAGTGAAGGAATTTTGCTCAATGATAAGTTTTTGGAATGATAAATTTGAGCTTTTGGGATCAAGATAGATGTTAAAAATTGAGCTCTAATCAATTCTTTGGAAATTGGGAAATTTTAGGCAAATGGATCTAGAATTCCTAGATTTCTCCTAATTTCACAAAGTCTATCCTCACTAAGGACCTTTGTAAAGATATCAGCTAATTGATTTTCAGTGCAAACATATTCAAGAATTTTATTTTTGTTTTGAACATGTTCTTTTATAAAATGATGTCTTATTTCAATATGTTTAGATCTTGAGTGTTGAATTAGATTTTTAGATAGATTTATGGCACTTGTGTTGTCACATCTTATTAGTGTTTCATTAAGTTTAATTCCAAAATCTTCGAGTTGTTGCTTAATCCATAAGATTTGAGCACAACAACTTCCGGTTGTAATGTATTCGGTCTCAGCCGTAGACAGTGCCACCGAATTTTGTTTCTTGCTAAACCATGAGATTAGGTTAACTCCAAGAAATTGGCAAGTTCTACTTGTGCTTTTTTATCTAATTTGCATCCAGCAAAATCAGCATCTGAATATCCTAATAAATTAATTTGTGAGTCCTTAGAGTACCATAACCCTAGAGTTTGAGTACCATTTAAGTATCTAAGGATTCTTTTAACAGCATTCAAATGAGATTCTTTAGGATTAGATTGATATCTAGCACATAAGCAAACACTAAATATGATATCAGGCCTACTTGCAGTTAGATATAATAATGAGCCAATCATACCTCTATAGTATTTTAAGTCTACGCTTTTACCTTCATCATCCTTGTCAAGCTTACATGAGGGACTCATTGGTGTGCCAATTGGTTTGCAGTTCTCCATTCCAAATCTTTTGAGTAGTTCCTTGGTGTACTTGCTTTGGGTGATGGAGATTCCCTCTTTTGATTGTTTGATTTGGAGTCCGAGAAAGAAAGTGAGTTCTCCCATCATGCTCATCTCGAACTCCCCCTGCATAAGCTTAGCAAAGTCTTGACAAAGGGATTCATTAGTACACCCAAAAATTATGTCATCAACATAAATTTGTACAATTAGCATATCATTTTGATTTCTTTTAATAAATAGGGTTGTATCTACATTGCCTCTTGAAAAACTTTTATTTAGTAAAAATTTGCTTAGCCTTTCATACCATGCTCTAGGTGCTTGTTTTAGACCATATAAAGCTTTATTTAATCTAAAGACATGATTAGGAAAAGCATGATTTTCAAATCCAGGGAGTTGTTCTACATATACTTCTTCAGAAATATATCCATTTAAAAATACACTTTTAACATCCATTTGAAATAATTTGAATTTCATAAAGCAAGCATATGCAAGTAGAAGTCTAATAGCTTCTAATCTAGCAACAGGTGCAAAGGTTTCATCAAAATCAATTCCTTCTTCTTGATTATATCCCTTAGCAACCAGTCTTGCTTTATTTCTAATTACATTTCCATGCTCATCTAATTTGTTTCTAAAGACCCATTTTGTGCCAATTATTGAATAATCTTTAGGTCTTGATACTAAGGTCCAAACATTATTTCTTTCAAATTGATTAAGTTCCTCTTGCATAGCATTAATCCAATTATGATCATTTTCAGCTTCTTCAAAAGTTTTAGGTTCAAGATGAGATACAAAAGCACAATGATTAACTATATCTCTAAGTGAAGAACGGGTTTTTACCCCATGCATAGGGTCACCAATAATTAACTCCTTAGGGTGGTTGTGAACATACCTCCATTCCTTGGGTAGGTCATTTGTACCTTGAGGTTATTCTTGAATTTCTTCACCTCTTTCATTTTGTTCGTCTTCTTGATCCTTGTCTTCTGAAGTTGCTGAGTCTTTCAGAGTGATCTCCTTCATACCTTCTATTAGTAGCTCTGCATCATCAACACCCTCATTCTTCCTTGAAGGAAGATCGTTAGATTCATCAAAAACAACATGTATGGACTCCTCAACTACTAAAGTTCTTTTGTTGAAAACTCTAAATGCTTTACTAGTGGAGGAGTAACCTAGAAAGATTGCTTCATCTAATTTTGCATCAAATTTACCAAGTTTTTCTTTGTCATTATTTAATACAAAATATCGGCAACCAAAAACATGAAAATATGCAATATTTGGTTTTCTTCCTTTCCAAAGTTCATAGGAGATTTTCTTTAAAAATTGTCTAATTAAAGCACGATTTAAAATGTAACATGCTGTGTTAATTGCTTCCGCCCAAAAATATTTTGGAAGGTTGCTTTCACAAAGCATGGTACAGGCCATTTCTTCTAAGGTTCTGTTTTTCCTTTCAACTATCCCATTCTGTTGGGGTGTCCTAGGAGCAGAGAAGTTATGGCCAATTCCATTTTCATCACAAAAATTTTCAAAATCTTTATTTTCAAATTCAGTTCCATGATCACTTCTAATATTTTGAATTGAAAAACCTTTTTCATTAGAGACTTTTCGATGAAATTTAGTGAAAATATGAAAAGTTTCATTTTTGTGAGCCAAAAAGAAAACCCAAGTAAAACGAGAATAATCATCTATAATTATAAAGCCATATCATTTTCCTCCTAGACTGGTGGTTCTTGTTGGTCCAAATAAGTCCATATGTAAGAGCTCTAATGGTCTAGAAGTTGAAACAATATTTTTGGATTTAAATGATACTTTAGTTTGTTTACCTAGTTGGCATGTGTCACAAATTCTATCCTTTTCAAAATTTAGTTTTGGCAAACTGAGAACTAAATCCTTTTTAATTAATTTTAAAAGAGAATGCATGCTAATATGTGCAAGTCTACGATGCTACAGCCAACTAGTCTCATTGATTTTAGCATTCAAGGATACTAGGCATTGCATGTCTAATTTGGCTAAGTCATTCAAATCTATCATATAAACATTGCCATGCCTATGTCCTATAAATTTAATGCCATCGTTAATAGGACTAGTCACAATGCAAACAGATGATTCAAAAACTACTTTATACCCTTTATCACAGAATTGACTAATGCTAAGTAAGTTATGCTTTAAACCTTTAACTAGTAAAATATTCTCAATGTATTTGGAGGGAGTGATACCAATGTTACCTATCCCGATGATCTTTCCTTTGCCATTATCTCCAAAGGTGACCATCCCTCCATCCTTAGCATCAAGCGTGATGAATTGTGATTCATCACCAGTCATGTGTCTCGAGCATCCGCTGTCAAGATACCATTTCCTGTTTCCTTCTTGGGATGCTAGACACACCTGCAAGCAAAGGTCAAGTCTCTGTCTTAGGTACCCAAGCTTTCTTGGGTCCTTTTGGGTTAGTCAAAATGGTTCCTTTTGGAACCCATATTTTCTTTATAGTTGTATTGGTAGATTTAAGGCATGTGTATGATTTATGTCCTATTCTACCACATTTGAAACAAGTAATATTTGTAGACTTGTTACTTGGATAATTTACATAAATATCCTTCAGAAACTTTTGTTTCTTCAGAGGTTTATAGCCAAGTCCAGCCTTATCATATATAGCTTTCTGATTTTCAAGGATCATATTTAGTTTGTTTGAACTTAAGGTGAACTTATCTACTATAGATTTCAGCTTGTTAATTTCATCCTTTAAGTTTTGATTTTCTTGACTCAAGGTGAATTTTTTAATTGAAAGAATTTCAGCTTGTTTCACTAAGGACTGATTTTTCAATTTCAGTTCTTTGTTTTTCTTCCCTAGTTTCTTTAATTCATCAATTGAATCATAGAATGCTTCATGCAATTCTTCAAATGTGAATTCACTGGTGGATTCAGAAGTTACCTCATTTTTATGTGCCATCAGACACAGATTGGCTTGTTCTGTTGAGGTTTCCTCGTCGGAGCTTGAGTCATCACTCGCACTCCAAGTCGCCATCATTGCCTTCTTTTTGAACTTTTTGGGACCTTTCTTCAGTTGTGGACATTCGGATCTGAAATGTCCCGGCTTCTTGCACTCGTAGCATGTAAGGGGTTGATCTTTCTCTTTTTCTTTGCTTTGTTCCCCTTTTGTGAATTTCTTTCTCATCCCCTGTTTCCTTTTTCTTAGAAACTTCTTAAATTTTTGGGTGATGAGTGCCATCTCTTCATCCTGTTCTTCATCTTCAGATTCATCCGTTTCATAATCAGGCGAAGTTGTGGATTTGAGAGCAATGGTTCTTTTCTTTTTGACTTCATCCTCTTGATGTTGCTTCATGCTAAGTTCATAAGTCATCAAGGATCCAAGAAGCTCTTCTAGAGGTAGAGTGTTCAAGTCCTTTGCTTCTTGGATGGCAGTCACCTTGGCTTCCCAAGTTCTTGGCAGTGACCTGAGAATCTTCCTTACAAGTTCACTGTTAGTATAAGATTTGCCAAGACTCTTCAAACCATTAATTATATCAGTAAAATGAGTAAACATGGCAGTTATGGACTCATCATGCTCTATATTGAATAATTCATATTTATGTACAAGCATGTTTATTTTAGACTCTTTTACTTGATTTGTTCCCTCATGGGTTACTTCTAACCTATCCCATATTTCTTTAGCAGATGCACAAGTAGAAATGCGATTGAATTCACTAGCATCTAGTGCACAATAAAGAACATTCATGGCTTTGGCATTTAATTGTGCCAATTTCTTGTCAACCTCATCCCATTCTTTCTCGGGTTTGGTTGACTTCTCACCATCTATAATCTTGGTGGGTGTGTGAAGACCATTCACTATGATACTCCACATATCATAGTCGAGTGCTTGTATGAAAATCTTCATCTGAGCTTTCCAATAGGTGTAATTAGACCCATTGAAAAGTGGAGGTCGGTTTGTTGATTGCCCCTCGGCTAGAGAAGTACCAACATGGGTTGCCATAGATCTTTGACTCTTTGATTGTTAGATCAAAGAAGGGCTAGAGCACCGGGCTCTGATACCACTTGTTGCCCAGCTATGCAACCCAAGAGGGGGGGTGAATTGGGTTTCTAAAAATTTTAAGCCCAACAGATTACTTATGAAGAACAAAACAAAGACTTTAATTCAATATTAATTACCTAAAGCAGGAATGCAAGAATATAATAAAGAACTAAAGTGAAGCGATAAAGCACACCACAAACACAAAGATTTATAGTGGTTCGGTGCTAACCTTGCACCTACATCCACTCCCCAAGCTCCTACTTAGGAATTTCAATCCACTATGCTTGTATTCAACCTGAATACAAAACGTCGGAAACTCCGACACTAGCTATCCCAAGCTAGATCACTTGTTTTTCGGGTACAAGTAAACCCAAAACACTCCGATTTCAGGTTCGGATCAACCTTTCCTTATTTTGAAAATCCTCCAAAAATAAGAACAAAAACTCACAAAGAGTTAGAAAATTTTGAGCACAGATTAATACAATAACAGCTCCTTTAAATGAGCGAATATAACAATAAAAACTTTACTCAAATGAAGAACCCCTTTTCGAATTTTCTCAAAGTGGATGAACGCTTGAACGAATGCTTGAGAAGAGGTTGATTGTTGATTGAAGATCTCTTGAAAGCTTTGGAAGATCTCTAGATCAAGGTTGAACAATAGGCTTGAAAGATCCTCTCTTTGAAAGCTCTTGAATCTCTTTCACAATCTCTCGTGTGGATTTTGGATCCTCTTTTCTTTTTCTCTCAAATATCTCGTTGATCACTTTTTTGTATATTTTTGGATCCTCTCAATGAATTTGATCTCTCATTTGATCTGCCGATTGATCTTCTTGTTTTCTCTCCAATTTGATCTGCTATTTAATCTG
This sequence comes from Elaeis guineensis, assembly GCF_000442705.2. Lineage (NCBI taxonomy): Eukaryota > Viridiplantae > Streptophyta > Magnoliopsida > Arecales > Arecaceae > Elaeis > Elaeis guineensis. The sequence goes on from NC_025997.2 coordinate 59,277,484, forward strand.
CAATTTCTTTCACCATTTAAAGTATTTTATGACATTAGAAGCAAGAGAAAATAATTTAGGCAGATAAAGAGCCGTTAGAGCAATTTTAGGAAGCATAAAAGGCAATTAAAACGGGCAAAAAAATAGCCGTTGCTGATATTTTCCGTCGCAGGGGTCGACTCATGAGTCGACTCATGCTACAGGAGTCGACTCATGAGTCGACTTCTGTTGCACAGACCAGACAGTCTTGATTTCTGGATTTTTCGGCTCAAATCAGCAGAGGTCGACTCATGAGTCGACTCATGCCTTGTGGGTCGACTCATGAGTTGACTCACAGGTCGTGCCAAGTAAAAAATCCAGCGTGCCATGGGAATTTTTTTTGCGTGCCAGTCAGCTCATAGTGCCATGAGTTGACTCACGAGTCGACTCATGCACTTCAAACCTTCATAACTTCAAAAATATAAGTCCAAATACAATGAAATTTTTACCAATAGTTTACAAATCTTTTGTTTTACCAAGTGATACTATCAAATCAGGATTTTAGTGAAATTACGATTTTACCCTTGAAGAGCATAAGGACTTTTTCAATTTTAAAATTATTTATATCCCTTCAATCTGCTTTGTAATCATCAAAATCAATCTAGGAGCAACAATCTTGAACCTAAAACTATAGACGAAGCTGAAAAAGATTATAATTGGATTAATACAATGCAAGAAGAACTTAATCAATTTGAAAAAAATAATGTATGGACCTTAGTATCAAGACCTAAAAACTACTCAATAATTGGTACAAAATAGGTATATAGGAATAAATTGGATGAACATGAAAATGTGATAAGAAATAAAGCAAGATTAGTTGCAAAAGGTTATAATCAAGAAGAAGAAATTGATTTTGATGAGACCTTTGCACCTGTTGATAGATTAGAGGTAATTAAACTTCTACTTGCATATGCTTACTTTATGAAATTTAAATTATTTCAACTGGATGTCAAAAGTATCTTTTTAAATAGATATATTACTGAAGAAGTCTATGTAGAACAACCCCCAGGTTTTGAAAATCATGCTTTTTCCAATCATATTTTTAAATTAAATAAAGCTCTATATGGTTTGAAACAAGCACCCAGGACTTGTTATGAAAGATTAAGTAAATTTTTACTTAATAATGACTTTTCAAGAGGAAATATAGACACAATACTTTTCATTAAAAGAAATCAAAATGATATATTAGTTATACAAATATATGTTGATGACATTATTTTTGGATCTACTAATAAAACTCTTTGTCAAGATTTTGTAAAGCTCATGCAGGGGGAGTTCGAGATGAGCATGATGGGAGAACTTACATTCTTCCTCGGACTCCAAATCAAACAAACAAAGGAAGAAATCTCCATCATCCAAAGCAAGTACACAAGAGAATTACTTAAGAGATTTAGAATGGAGAACTCCAAACCAATTGGCACACCCATAAGCCCAACATGTAAGTTTGACAAGGATGAAGAAGGTAAGAGTGTAGACTTAAAATTTTATAGAGGCATGATTAGTTCTCTATTATATTTAACTACTAGTAGATCTCATATCATGTTTAGTATTTGTTTGTGTGCTTGATTTCAATCAAATCCAAAAGAATCACACTTGAATGCTGTTAAAAAAATCCTTAGATATTTAAATGGTACACAAACTCTAAAATTATGGTATTCTAAGGACTCATTAATTAATTTAATAGGATATTCAGATGTCAATTTTGCTGGATGTAAATTAGATAAAGAAAGTACTAGTGAAACTTGCCAATTTCTTGGAGTAAACCTAATCTCTTGGTTTAGTAAGAAATAAAATTCGGTAGCACTGTCTACGACCGAGGTCGAATACATTGCAGTCGGAAGTTGTTGTGCTCAAATCTTGTGGATTAAGTAACAACTCGAAGACTTTGGTATCAAACTTAATGAAACTCCCATAAGATGTGATAACACTAGTGCTATAAATCTCACTAAAAATCTAATTCAACATTCTAGGTCAAAACATATTGAAATCAGGCATCACTTCATAAGAGAACATGTCCAAAATAAAGACATAATTCTTGACTATGTTTGTACTGAAAAATAATTAGCTGACATCTTTACCAAGGCTTAAGTGAAGATAGATTTTGTGAAATTAGGAGAGAACTAGGAATCCTTGATCCATCTGCTTAGGTGTCTCTCTGATTCCAAGATATCAATACCAAAAATTCTTTTAGCTTAATTCTCATCTTTTGAGCTCAATCATCCAAAATAATCATTCTCATAATCAATTTTTGGGTATACATCTTTCTCATAATATTTCAATTTTTTTTGAAATTATTTCATCATTTTTTTGAATTTCTATGTGCCATGAGTCGACCCCCAGGGTCGACCCTAGGGTAAACTTATAATTTTTTACCAAATCTTTCGGGCGCTTCTTTTTGTTGGAAAACCTCCCTTGAGCCGACCCAACTCTTCATCTTCTTCCTTCCACCAAGCCAAAAGACTCCCTCTCTTCTTCCTCAAACCCAAGTTCTTCCCCAAAAACTCTTCTCCCACCATCTCTCATTCTCAAAATCGCCCTCTTGGAACCAAGCTCCTCCCTTTTCTCCTTCTTCATTTTGAGCGAGTCAAGCTTGCCCTAGACTCTACCCGTCTTCTCCAAATCGGCACTCCTCTTCTCCAAAATCCTTACCATTCTCCTAAAAAACCTTTTATCTCTACACACATTTGCTCTCCTAAGATCTTTGCTAGCTCTGGTGGTGCAAATGGCTCCGAAAATGAAGCTTCCACAGAGGAGAAAATCAATCCGTGGGTTGGAAGAAAGTGTGCACTGGAAGAGACAAGCAACCGAGACCACGTCAGCTTCAATCCCTGCTCCTGCATCTGCTCCTGCTACAACTCGGTCTCCAATTAGCCCTAGTAAGATACCCCTCTCCGATAGGAAGGTAGAGCCCGGCAAAAATATTGATTTTAGATTTTTTGAAAAGGAAGGATTCTCTATCGGATCAAAAATTAAAGATCAAGATTGGGAATTCTACTGTTCACTTAAAGAAAATACCTATGTGGATCTTGTTAGAAAATTTTATCTGAATTTGGGATATAGCAATGAAACAGTAAAATCCACAGTAAAGGGTATAGAAATTAGCCTTGATCCTATGCTTTTGGGGGAAATTCTTCATTTACCCTGTGAGTGATACACAAACATGAAACTCCCAGTTAAGGAGGAGGGAATAAATGTAATTCTAGGAAGAATCTTCATGGGAAGCCTAAACAAATTAGAGGCCAAGATCCTTTCCATTGAGATGAGGCTACTACACCAAATGGTAACTAAGTTATTCTTCCCTAGAAGTGGTAGACATGATCTCCTCTTTGGCCGGGACATCTGCATTATGTATCATGTTATTACTCAAACCCCCCTGAACCTCCCGGCATTGATGATTGAAGCTATGAGAGAGACCTTGAATAGGTCCAAGGCACATTTGCCTTTCGGTATGGCTCTCACTTTAGTATTCAGGAGGTTTGAAGTTAGCTTTGAGGGGGAGGCAGTAGCTAGGCTTTCTCACTCTGACACTATCAACCACCATACTCTGCACCGTATGGGATTTTTCAAGACTGATGGTGGTTGGACAAAGGGTGTGGAAGAGAGAGCTGAGGGCAGAGCAGAGGAGGAAGGACCATCATCACCTCTCCATGATCACAAGGCTGTATCTCCAGACATTCAGTTTATTTCTGACCATGAGGCTGGGCCGTCAGAGTCTATGAGGAGGCACACTTCAGTCCAGCAGCCGGACAGTAGAGCACATCCCTCAAAGATCAGATTGGCTGATGACCAGATAGAGATGATATCTCAGCACGTAGCTTCCATACTATCTTGTCAGATGGGTACTTCAGCTTTTGCTCAGAGATCGACACTTCATGATGTATCTGATCAAACACTGATCCCCCACATCTCCACTGTGTTCCAGATGATTTCTGATCAGTCAGTTCGCATCGAGCAGCTTGAGGGTTGTGTAGTGAGACTGACTGGCAGAGTATTCAACTTGCAGAGGTAAGTACTAGCTTTAGCCCATCCACAGCCACATGAGGACATCATTGAGGTCTCAGACCTATCTGTGGAGGCAGCCAGACTGCGAGGAGTCTTGGAGAGTGGATTTGATTTTCTAGGAGAGAGATCAAGGGCTCTAGTGAGCATGCTTCCACTCAGTTCACTGCATTGCTACAATCTATTTCGAAAGCTTTAAACCTTCTGGACACCATCAGACTATCACTTGTAGCATAGTCCTTTGCTTCACAGCCTTCAAGATCCTCTCACCCCTCCACTCGTGCTGGCACCTCTACCTGTGACAGAGGCAGATGCGGTCGAGGTCGAGCCCATGGTCGTGATCCTTCATCTCCTCACCTCATCTTTGATTCATCAGACTCCGATCCATCCAGTCATGATATCTACTAGATCCAGTATAGTCAGTCTTTTCTTTAGTTTTTGTCTAGGATCTATCTTGTAGGCCATGTAATGCAATGATTGACTGTTTGACTTTTGGATAGTTTCTATCCATGTCTTTTATACTCTAAGTCAACACTTATGTATTAAAATATCTTTGTACTCAAAGATCTTTTGAATATATGTATACACTTTGACTTTCAATGAATATCTCTGAATGTGATCAACTTGAATTACTTTTAAATTGTGAAATACTTGAATAGCAATATCTTTTTAATGACCAAATTGATATATCTTTTATGATTGCTATATTAAGGGGGAGTAAAACAATAAGCAATATAGAAACAAGCAATTAAAGAAGGAAGCTCAAGAAGTTAAATTGATCCCATCAAAAGGAAGGAATAAAAAATATATTCAAAAAAAGAGGGAGTAGAGAATCTCAATTGATGCTGTCAAAAAGGGAGAGTAGAGAATCAAGATTGATGAGATTGAGCAAAGCAATAAGAGCAGTAAAGATTGAACATTAAGATTGAGATTGAGCAAAAATTTCAAAAATCGAAATCAAGATTGTGCAATAAGAGCAATACAGATTGAACTATAAGCAAATTTCAAATTTATAAGCAAATTTCAAATTTATAATCAAATTTCAAATTTATAGCAAATTTCAAATCTGTCTTAAAACTACTTATGATGCTTTTCGTTCCAATACTTAGCTATGATATTTAAGTAATGCATCTTTATAAATTTGAAATTCATGTTCAATGCTTTATACATGCTTTTGCTCAAGTATTTTGTCATCATCAAAAAGGGAGAGATTATTGCTCCTTAAATTGATTTTGATAATTACAAAGCATTTGAGGAGATTACTAATGATCTTGGCTTAGATAAAGACTTATTGCACTTTAGGGGCAAAATCATAATTTTATCAATACCTGATTCAGAAGCCTCAAGAGCAAGAACAAAAGACGTACAGTCTATTGGAGAAAATTTTAATATTTTTAGAAGTATATTTTGTAAGAAAACCAAATTTTTATTTTTAAGTTGACCCCATGAGTCGACTCATGGCTTAAAGAGCTGAACGGCATGTTGAAATTTTGGCTGGCACTCTCTGTGAGTTGATCCATTGGCATGAGTCGACCTCTGCTGCTTTGCAGGCCAAAATTACAGAACAGTCATTTTCTGTTCTGTTCCACAGAGGTCGACCCTATGAGTCGATCGATGAGCATGAGTCGACCCTATGAGTCGACCCCTGTGACGAAAAAGTTTCGTAACGGCTAGTTTTTAACCCGTTTCAATTGTATTTAATGCTCATTTAATATGCTCTAACGGCTCTATTTCAACCCAGATTACTCTCCACCATTATTTAAAGTTATATAAAGGGACTTAAAGGAGGGAATCAAAGATAAGAAAAAAGGAGAAGGGTTTTGAAGAGGATTTCAAGCATATATTTCAGCCCTAAGCAAAGAGCCCTCTTGAAGTTAAAGAAGCTTTCATTTCAAGTTCACCAACTCCTCAAGAGCTCATTCAAATCTCCAACCACCTTGAGAAAATTAGAAAGAGCTTTCTTCTAATTGTATAAAGTGTATTTAAAGCTTTATTCGCTCATTAAAGGAGCTTCAACTGTATTTCTTCATAATTAACTGTAATACTCTTTTTGAATTATTATTTTTATTTTGGAAGGGTTCCAAAATATAGAAAGGTTGATCCAAACTTTGAATCAGATTGTATTGGGTTGGTTTGTACCCAGAAAACAAGTATTCTAGCTTGGAATAGCTAGAGTCGGAGGTTCCGATGTTGTATTGGGTTGGCTTGTACCCGAAAAATAAGTGTTCTAGCTTGGGATAGCTAGAGTCGAAGTTTCCGACGAGTGTATTCAGGTTGAATACAGTTTAGTGGATTGGAATTCCCAGGTAGGAGCTTGGGGAGTGGATGTAGGTGCAAGGTTGGCACCGAACCACTATAAATCCTCTTATTTGTATTGTGCTTAATTGCTCTCCTTTAGAACTTCTTTATTCTCTTGCATTCTTGCATTCAACCATTAGCCTTGAATCAATTACACTCTCCTTACTTATCTTGCTATTGTTAAATAATCTTCATAAGTTGAAAGTTAAGTTTAAAATTTTTAGAAACCCAATTCACCCCCCCCCCCTCTTGGGTTGCATAGCTGGGCAACACTTTGGTCTTCTCTGTAAGCCCTAGTTAAGTCCAACCATTAACATGATCATACTTATGAATCTAACTACCAAATAATCAGGTCTGACTTTGACCGACTAATCTGACCACTTGACAAAGAGACTCGACTAAATCATCATATTATGAATGATAATTCCAATAGAAGATGAATACTAGGCCTTTTGGCATCCAATGATCATCATACCAATGGACCCATTATCATCCAACTTAATTGGAGGCTATGATCTAGTTATCCCCTTAACTAGCTCATTTTAGAGATCTAATAATTTAGAAGATTTAATTTATGAGTGAAGAGAAGAGAAGAGATCAACCAGTAAACCATAATCCTCCCACTGACTTCATCAAGTCATTGAATTGGATTAGGGTCATGCTGATTGAATTGGCACCTAGATCAGTCACACTGATCAATCTTAATGGCATGGGTCAACTCGAATCACTTAGCAATCTAATTAAAATATAATTTATCAAATTGATCAGATAAGTAAGATCGATGGGAGGGTCTGCTAAGCTTGCCTTAGACACCATCGAAATGGTCAGGTAAGCCACTCTCAATTAAAAATCACCGATCGAAATGTCGAACTTACCTTAGACACCAATTGGTTAATTAGTTTCGATTAGACCAACTTAATGATTCAGATTCAACCACTGAGCCATAATCAAGGTCAATTTGTTCTAGTCAAAGATATGGACTTGACCATCTATAATTATTGTATTGGTTTGAGAAAAATCTTGATTTAATCTAATTCAATATTTGGTTAGATTTAATCAATTTTTTTAGTTAGTCTATTAACTCTTTGATTTTAACCTTAGGTCTAACCCAATTAAGAGGACTTGATTTGAGCTAACCCATATCCTCATATTTTATATAATATCATTACATCTTTAATTCATAATTTTAGATATAATTAATTCTATACTTAATTCTCAATTAAGTTTCAGCATTAACATTGGTTTAGGTTTAGGTTTGAAACAATTTCAACCTTTTCATTTTGTAAACAATTTACAATAAATATTTTGCAAAGATTTTTTATTCTAAAACTAAGTCGACTCAATTACCATTGAGCTGCCTACACAAGAGGATTGGGTCAACTCAGTTCAAAACTAGATCGGCTCAGTAATTATGCAAGCACGATTCAAGGAGTTTTAGATCTAAAAATTCTTGCATACTATCAAAATAAAATCAATCATAATACTTTTAGATCATATCTAAAATTTTTATGATTCAAAATTTTATTTTCTTATAATTAAAATAATTTTAATCATATAGATTAGATGTTTTATTTTTTATACAACTTTATATCACATACAACAATCCTAGGGTTTCAAGATCTAGAATTTTGTAGAAAATAAGTTCTTCCTTTCATATTCTTTTTTATGAGATCTAATCACATGGCACTCCTACACACCATAAGAGGACCCCATCGAATAGAAAGAGAGGATCTTTAAACTCTTCTTACTCTTATGATCAGACGGCCTGGTGATCAACCCAATCCAAGTACTTGCTAATCGGATCATCTAATCTAATCACATATCATATATGCATGAATTTAAATCTAATCTAAATTATATCAGATCTGATTATAACTTTATATCATATTTAAATCAGATTATAAGCATCACATGCAACACATAAAATCAGATTTTATCAATGATCAGCACAAACTAAGACAATATTTTCACTGTAAGGGGTAAACCTTACAGTAGGACATCCTTATGTCAGTTTGTGTGATCAATTATTAATTAAATTTAGATCAAAATATTATATATCAAATTTAAATAAAATTAAAATTAAAATTTAATATGTATATAAATCATGTCATAACAAACTTAGGCTTTGATACCACTGTTGGTGAACGTAGGTGATTTCATGCATGTGGTTCGAAACTTTTTTGAATAAATTACAGCAGAAGATAATTAGATTAATCAAATTAATCTAACATATATATATGATCTAATCATCAAATTAATCTATTCTAGAATCTATGACATGATATGTTGCATATAAATCTAAAAAATACTAAAGATAAAATTAGCATGCATGCATGTGAGCAGTAGATCACATCTACTTCTAATTTGAGTTCAGAACTCGATACCTGAGTATGAGTCAACGATCATCAATATTGAGAAAAATGATAGAGAGGGTTCTCCTTGATTGCTCACAGCCACACATGTATCCGATCTTTACAAAAAATCCACTCAAAGCTCCGATCCGATCGGTCTTCTCGCGAGTGCTAGCTCACGTGAAGATCTTCTTCTTGACTGATCTAGATTTTTTCTTCAAATTTTTAGAACCTTTTTAGAGATTAAAGATGAACTTTTGGAGGATATGAGGATGTGGAAGAAGAAAGGAGAAGAAATAATTTTTTCTCATATTTTTCTCTCTTCCCAAACCTTAAGGATCAAAAACCTAGAATTCAGGTTTTTTGCACACACACCAAGAGAGAGGACTCTCCTCTCTATTTTTCATACTATGAACTATGCCCAAACTTTCCTTCACATGAAGATCTCTCCATCTTCTCTCTTACATGCATAAAACAAAAATAAAAACCCCTTTTTATAGGCATGTAAGAAATAAGGGTGAAGAGTCCTAGAGATCATGGACTCTTACAAGATGTCATCTCCATTCACAATTCCACATCCCAAAATATGTCAGAAAAATATGGGATATCCCTTCTCATATTTTTTTATGGTAAATCAATTCTCCAACTAATTTTTTATGAAAAATCTCATGAAAATGTCACACACATAAGGACAAAAAAATAAGTTGGCGTGGAGAGGTTGATTTGGATAAGAACAGATTCTATTGATAAAGAATATTTGAAATCTAATTTTAAAATCTTTCTTTTATCAAAACCAAATTAGATTTGGATGTAAGATAGATAGGAAAAAAAACTCTTTGATGTGAAAAAATATCATATAAAAACTATTTGTGCATAGAGATAGATGTCATGCAAAGTGGGCTAGTGCAAGAGAGAAGAGTCCTATTCCAATAAGGACTCCTAATTTCTTTATTTGAATCCAAACCAAATCACATCTGGTATAGCCCAAATAAAATATATAAAATTCAGTCTAATTAGGTTCATAAATTTTTAATCAAATTTAATCAAATTAGAATTGATTGAATCAAAGTTCTGACCAAATCAAGGATAATTTTTTCTTAGTAATTAGGTCATCTCATAATCTAATTGGGTCAAACCTAATTGAATCCTATTCAATTAGATTTTATTTAATTCTTTTTACTTAATTAAATTAAGCTAATCAGTAATTTAATTATTAATTAATCTTTAATTAATTTACTAATACTTGATGGATTAATTTATTATAACTTTTGCATAAGGTTAACCATCAATCAAATTGGTGATTAAGCCCTTGAATGATTCTCAATATTTGATCAACCACATTATCAGTCAGAAATTTTTTTTGAGTATGACCCCATAGGTTTGAACCTAAGCTGATAGCATAGGAATAACTTTCTGAACCAATCAATGTAACCATCTAGCAATGATGACCCGATGTCCGGATAGGTCGAATGAAGGTGAAGCAACATTCAAGAATCTATTAACGTATGGTTACTGTATAATTCATCTCTTTGACCCTAATGCTCGAGGATGACCTAGAATTTACCTATCAATTCTAGATAAGTTATCCACATTATATTTTAATCTTTTTCAAATCCATCACATAGATTACCCGAGCTCAAATTTTGCTAAATTAAAATATATTGATACATTAACTCCTACTAATTCAGAGGGGTCAATCCCTTCTTGACTCACACACCAACTTGATAAGTACTTGACTGTACCCAAAAATCTTTCATCACTGAATTAGAAACTCAGTTAGTCCGGTATCAAAGCATAGTGAGTTGCTTGCAAGTCACCGTGATGATCTCAGGTTGGAGGGACACTTATACCCATACCCTTTGCGAGCTATCCTTGATAGCAAAGTGCTCCGCAGTTGGTCACATTTAGTGACGATGTACTCCTACATCTCACCTGCATACCATATCAGTGTCTCCACACCATTTGGTTACGAGGACAACCAATACATATGGCACACAACAACCTACACTTGATATCGTTATCATCCTAGTAATAGCATATCATTTGGTCATGAACCAATTTAAAGATTACGTGATAAATCCTCTTTTATCAATCAAAGTAATCCTAAGAACTTCACCACAATATAGGAGTTCATTAGAAGATATAAAATTATGATAAAAAATATCAAATAACTTTTATTATTTATCAATTCATATACATGTATAATTAACACAATCATCAAATGATTGGCTTTAGGACATATTTTTCAACATCTACTGTAATATCGAAGGCCATTGGAGAAGGAACTGTCTGGTCTATCTGGCAACTATGAAGAATAAGAAGAAAGATGGCATTCTGAAGGTACGTTTGATTTATTCATAATTGAAACTAATCTAATGGTTCCCTCTTTTTCTAGTTAGGTTCTAGATTCTAATTCAAGTGCTCACTTGCACACTTCTATGTAGGGTCTAGAAGAAGTTAGAGGATCGAAGAAAGGCGAGATCACTCTTTGAGTCGGTAATAGACCACAGTTACTGCTATGATCATTGGGACCTATCCTTTGCGACTACCATTAAGAATTAGCTTAATTTTGAAAGATAGTTATTTTGTACTTGTAGTCAATAAAAATTTAATTTCTGTATCTATACTGGTATAAAATAACTATAATTTTTTTTTCAATAAAGATATATGTATAATTTATTTTGAAAATAAAGTTGTTGCACATGCTTTCTTGATGGACGGTCTTTATCATTTGCATGTGGATGCGAGTGTTAATATTAATGAGCAAACTATGAATGCCATAGGGTCTAAGAGACTTAGAGGTAGGATTAGTCAAAAATATCTGTGGCATCTTAGGCTAGGCAATATAAGAGAGGATAGACTCGACAATCTAGAGAAAGATGACCTTTTTGGGCCATTGACTTTCAAGTCTTATCCAATTTGTGAGTCCCATCTTCAAGAAAAAATGGTTAAGCTACCCTTTGTGGGATAAGGGGAAAGGGCTACTGAGATATTAGCCCTGGTACACACTGACATGTACGGTCCATTCAATGTACAAGCTAGGGATGGCTATGTCTATTTCATAACTTTTATCGATGATTATTCATAGTATGGATTTATGTATTTGATGTATCATAAGTCTGAAGCCTTTGAAAAGTTCAAAGAGTTCAGATATGAAGTAAAAAAGCAGATTGAAAAATCTATAAAGGTTCTTTGATCAGATCAAGGAGGAGAATACCTTAGTAGAGAATTTTGGATCTATCTCAATGATAATGGTATAGTCTCATAGTAGATATTTTTAGAGACATCTCAGCTCAACGGGGTATCCGAAAGAAGGAATTAGATCCTATTAGATATGATCCGATCTATGATGAGCTTCACAAATCTTCCTATCCTTTTCTGGAGACATGCATTACTTTCTACAATTCATCTTTTGAATCGAATTTTCTCTAAATTCATTTCTACCACACCATACGAGTTATGATATGGTAAGAAGCCAGCTCTTGGGTATCTCAAGTTTTGAAAATGTTTGATCCACATCAAGCGACAAGCAGACAAGTTAGAGATAAATCTTTTAGAGCTCACTTTATAGGGTATTCTAAGAAATTCATGGGATACTACTTCTATCTTCTTGAGGATCACAATGTGATTGTGAGCCGTCATGCTATCTTCTTAAAAAAAAAGTTTATCCAAAATGGAGGCAGTAAGAGAAAAATTGAGCTCGAAGAAAAGATCACTGAAGAGAATCGAGTCCAAGAACCTAAACCCAGTAGTAAGCCAGAAGATGTGGTACCTTCTCATAGATCAAGTAGGATCTCTTATCCTCCTGAAAGGTACTTTGGTATTCTTATAGAAAATCTAAAGAAAGCATTTTTTGTGGAAGATAGGGACATTAGGAATGATCCAAAGACCTACAATGAGGTGATGTTAGATGTTGACTCTGAGAAATAGATGGAAGAGATAAAGTCAGAAATTGACTCCATGCATTCTAACTAGATTTGGACCTTAGTAGATCCACTTGAAGGTATTGTACCTATTGGGTGTAAGTGGATCTATAAAAGAAATTAGATCAGATGGTCAGGTAGAGATCTATAAGGTAAAACTTGTTGCGAAAGATTATAGTCAATATGAAGGCATTCACTATCAAAAAACCTTTTCACCCATGACCATGCTGAAATCCATCCAGATTCTGCTTATGATTACAGCTTTTTATGGTTATAAAATTTGGCAGATGGATGTAAAAACTACATTCCTAAATAGATATCTTGAGGAAGACACCTATATGGAATAGTTTTTGGGTTTCACATCTAGTGATAGTGATTACAAGGTCTGCAAGCTGTAAAGGTCTATATATGGACTCAAGCAAGTATTTTGGAGGTGGAACACTTGCTTTAATGATGTGATCAAAATATTTGATTTCATCAAAAATAAGGTAGAGTGATGTGTGTATAAAAAGATCCGTAGGAGCACTATCATTTTTTTCATATTGTATGTGGATGACATCCTCCTAATTGGGAATGATATTCCCATGCTAACATCGGTCAAAGTATGGTTGTCAAAAGAATTCGCTATGAAAGACTTAGGAGAAGCTTCCTACATTCTCGGTATTAAGGTCTATAGAGATAGATCTAAAAGAATGATAGAACTCTCATAGTGAATATATATAGAGGAGGTGCTAAAGAGGTTTAGCAGGGAAAACTCCAAGAGGGGTCTCTTGCCCCTTAGACATGGCATTCATCTCTCTAAGAAGATGTGTCCTGACACACTTGAGGAGATCCAGCACATGAGTAAGATTTCTTATGCTTCAATAATAGAGAGCCTCATATATGCCATATTATGTTCATGACCTGATATAGCCCTTATCATGAGTGTCACGAGCTAATATCAGGCGAATTCAGATGAAGAGAATTGGATTGCTGTGAAGAACATCTTTAAGTACTTGAGAAGAACTAAGGATTTGTTCTTGATCTTTGGTAGAGGATCGAAGTTGAAAGTGGAGGGATACATCGATTCAGACTTCATGATCGATGTCGATGATAGAAAATCTACATCGGGATATATTTTCTTATGCAATGAAGGATCAATTAGTTGGAAGAGTTTCAAACAGCTGATCAGTACAAATTCAACCATGAAAGTCGAATACATCAAGGTCTCTGAAGCTGTTAAGAAAGCTTTCTAATTCAAAAAGTTCATTGCAGAGCTGGATGTGATACTATCAGATATCATTGCATCATACTGCAATAATAACAATGCCATAGCCCTCGCTAAGGAGCTCAAGTCTTACCAGAAGTCCAAGCATATAGAACGGCAGTTCCACATCATACATGAATACCTCGAGCAGAAGTTGGTCGAGGTATAGAGAGTCGACTCCATGCAGAACATGACAGACCCATTGACCAAGCCTCTCAGCCAGTAGAAGATCGAAGCTCACCTTGAGAAGATGAATCTTAAATATATGGCCAATTAGCTTTAGATCAAGTGAAAATTTGTTAGATGAGTGCCCTAGAAGCCAATTATTGGCTGACACATTTTGTATTTCTAAGACTTAACTTTATACTTGTAATACTTTTATTATTAATAAAAGATTTTTTTATTTCAATTATGTTTATGGGTCCATAATTTATCTTAAAAATTAACAAAGATGATTTTGTATATTTTCAAGGTGTTGAGAATTTGAGACATATATTACTAGTGATTAGTTTCTAAATACTTTCAATCGAAGGACCGTCACGAAGGACAGTGATCAATCCATTTAAGATCGGTGCACAGATCACCTCTCTTCTAGATAGATGAGACTCGGGTCTACAGTGTAGGGACACTGGGATGAAAGTACAGGTGGTTGTTAGAGAACAACTTACACTGAACGTGACCAACACGAGAAACCACTTGGATATCTACTCACTTGTCAGTGGTTGTCTCGATGTTGTAGTTGTGTCAGTGGTCTTTTGACTTGCAATGTCATCAGCTATTTGTAATGAGGCTACTGAGTTTGACTGCATGTTCCTTTGATCCCTAGTCATTCGAATTCTTGCTATGTATGTTGGCTATAGTAGGTTTAGATTCACTATTAGGAGTAGAATGCACCTAGATGGAATCTATCGATCTTGATAGAACCTATAAGATTTGCGAGACTGAGTTCAAAAAGTCTTTGGTCAAAGTAAGTGTAAATACTGAAAAAAAAATTTCACGGGATTCATAAGTGAACTCGAGTCGAGCAAATCTCGTATATGATTGATGATGGGATTTGACGAGTTCTCTATGACCTCCATTAAGTCGGGACTCATAATAACTACATCTAGGGGTTCATTCTTTTATTCTACTAAATTGCCACTACATACTGCTAGGTGTCACTGATGGATTATGGGACTCATCAGATATTGTCTTGATAATTGATGACCCTCGAAGGATAGAATTGGAATTAGTTCAATCCATCAAAAGGAGTTTCGACGATATTATGATAAAAATCACAATATATCTCACTACCAGATATAATAGAACCTATGGGATCACACATGAAAAGATTTAATCTTGAATTAACCAATTAAGCTTGGGAAGTTACAATTGGATTAGGATTTAATGAAATCTTATTGGGTTTAGGAGAACCATACTAGCATATGATTATGTGGGAAAAATTCAGTGTAGGGGTAAAATAGTAATTTTAAAACTTTTTCAAAATTATGATTTTACAGTGGAAAGATATTAATTAATCTAATTAATTAACATAAATTTATCCTACACTAGGATCTAAATATGATATATAGCATGCATTCATTTAAATTTGAAATTCAAATTCAAACAGTAAATACTTTACTGTAATGTGTTCAGAACACAATACCTTTGTGCAGGTAGTAGATCACCGTAATCTGATCACCGTCGAGAGAGTCTGATCATCATGATACAGCCATACAGCATGTCTGGTCTATGCGGATCATCTACATGAAGCTTCCGATCTGATCGACTCTTCACGAGTGCTAGCTCGTTGTAGAGCCCTTTTGATGATGGATGCTGATCGAACTCCTTCGATCGATGTCTGTCGATTCTTCAGATACTCTGGATCATCAACAGATGTGCTTGAGAGGATGTTGAAGATCTCTTTGAGATTTTGTGGGCTCACGACACTCGTAGCTCACTTTCTCACTTCTCAAACCCCAGGTTAAAACTCTAGGGAATTCACCGGAAACCTTGCACCCACTTTTCTTTCTTTTTCTCTTGGAAGGATATAGACTTCCTTCTCACGCACAAGACTTCTCACGCCCCAAAATTTTTCTCCAAAATTCTTCTTCTTGCACGCCCCACTCTTCTCCTCCTTTTATAACAACGTCAAACATCTTATCCAAAAGAAAGGATAAAGATGAGTAATTGCATATTTAAATTCAAATCAAATTTTGAATTCAAATGGACACCAACTCATCCCTTATCCACTAAAGACATGAGGCATGGCTTAAATTGTGCATTGAGTGATTTCATGAGAAACCTTTTCTCATGTAATAAATAGGACGTAAAAAAAGAGATAAGGTGCAAAGATTGATTGCCCATTCAAATTCAAACTTTATTTTGAATTTGAATGGCCAACCAATCATCCTTATCCATCCATTTGGCACATTAAAGTGGGGTGTGGAGAGGGCTTGGCATGAAGAAAAAATTCATGAGAAGTTCCTTCTCATGAATCCAAATGGGTGCAATGGAAGTGAGGTGGCGCATGGAGATTGGGTCAAGGTGGTCTAATTATTTAAACCAACCTAATTGAACCAAATAAGTTAGGTCCTGTTGGGTATAAAATACCCACAGCCGAAACCCTCAACGGAATCGACATCAGCGCAGCTCCGCCCGGACTCCTACGGGAGCCGGGCTCCACCGCCGACAGCAAGTGCAGCTCTGCTCGGACTCCTACGGGAGCCAGGCTCCACCGCCGACAGCAAGTGCAGCTCCGCCCGGACTCCTACGGGAGCCGGGCTCCACCGCCGACAGCAAGTGCAGCTCCGCCCGGACTCCTACGGGAGCTGGGCTCCACCGCCGACAGCAAGTGCAGCTCCGCCCGGACTCCTACGGGAGCCGGGCTCCACCACCGACAGCAAGTGCAGCTCTGCCCGGACTCCTACGGGAGCCGGGCTCCACCACCGACAGCAAGTGCAGCTCCGCCCGGACTCCTACGGGAGTCGGGCTCCACCGTCGAAACCCTCAACGGAATCGGCATCAGCGCAGCTCCGCCCGGACTCCTACGGGAGCCGGACTCCACCATCGACAGCAAGTGCAGCTCCGCCCGGACTCCTACGGGAGCCGGGCTCCACCGCCGACATCAGAACAGCTCTGCCCGGGCTCCTACGGGAGCCGGGCTCCGCTCTCTGTATCAACTGCTGGTAAGCTCCATCCGGACTCCTACCAGAGCCGGACTTCACCCTTAACTTTGATTGCAGCACAGCTCTGCCCGGACTCCTACGGGAGTCGGGCTCCACCACCGACAGCAAGCGCAGCTCCGCCCGGACTCCTACGGGAGCCGGGCTCCACCGCCAACAACAGAACAGCTCCACCCGGACTCCTACGGGAGCCGGGCTCCGCTCACGACCCCTACCGCCAGGAGGACCTCTCCCGGACCTCAACAGAAATCGGGCTCTGACCGTTGCCGAGCTTCAATCGACAGATCCACGCTCCCTGACAGGCCCTCAAAATGGCCACGACCCTGCTCCACTTCCTGTGGCGGACTCCGCGCAGTACCATCATTCCCTGGAAGGCCACAGTAACGGCCACGAACCTGCTCCACCTCCTGCGACGGATACCATGCGATTCTCCTATCTGCTGACAACGGACGCTGCTCCACCCCTCATAATAGATTCCACATGGCGGGCCGAGTTGATGGCCATGCGTCTGCTCCACTATCTTTCGCAATCAATTCCCCTGACCATGGGCGGCCCACTACCAGGCGGTTACAAACATCGCCATCAGTCCGTTGCCTCCTCCGCCTATAAAAGGTGGACCCAGATACGTTATTCTTTAAGCTCATTTTTCTTATCTCAAAACTCTGCTAAATTCTCCGTTCGAGCACTCCATTCTTGTTGAGGCAGAGAACTGACTTGAGCGTCGGAGGGTCTTGCTGGAGCAACCCCACCTCCGGTTTAGACTTCCCTTGCAGGTCCCGGCGGCGACCGCGGCTTCCCCGACTCCAGCTTCTCCGTCGCAAGCGGATTTTTGCACCAACAGGATTGGCGCTAGAGGAAGGGCCTGTGTCTTCGCAGCACCCTTGTTCTAAAAGGAGTGTTCAACGGAGCCGCCTCCGACCATCTCTCCGTCATCCACTCCTAATCCTCCCCCACGAGATCGACACTCGATGCCTCCGTGCAAGGCGTCCACCCGACGGTCCACGGCCTCCGCGGCCAGATCCCAGACTCCGGCCTCCCCTCCCGTTTCTCAGCCTCCTCCTCCTCCCCCTCCGGCGGTGGTGGTCGGCGCGAAGCAGTTTGACTTGCTGGCGCAGCAGGTCAAAGGCCTCGTCGAATCCGTACAAGCAATGCAGCAGCAGCAGCCACAGGCGTCGGCGCTTCCGGAGGGGGCATCCTCGGAATGCCAGAACCCGGTGGTGGGACGGGCCACCTGGGCCAGCCACCCCGTCCTTCCTGGGAAGGCGAATCCGAGGGTAGAGAGCCCTCAATCAGACCACGACTCCATCCCTGGAAGATCCTTGCCCCCATTCTGCCAAAGGACCCTCGAGATGCGAAGTCGAGAGGACTTCCTGGACCGGAGGCTCCAGGAGATGAACCGGCGGATCGAAGAACTCCGCCACGCGCCTCCCGCTTATGGAGAGGATATTTGCACTGACCCTCCCTTCTCCCAAATGATTATGCAAGAACCGATCCCGTCGAATTTCAAGCTTCCCCAGTTCGAAAGCTACGACGGGACGTCGGATCCGGTTGATCATCTGGAGGCCTTCTGAACGATGATGCTGCTTCACGGTGCCCCCGACGCCATCTTGTGCCGGGCTTTTCCATCTACTTTGAAGGGAGCAGCAAGGAACTGGTACTCAGCTCTGAAGCTGGGTACCATATTCTCCTTCAATCAAATGAGCCACCAATTCGTGGCCCATTTTGTCAGCAGCCGACGTCCCCGGAAAGGTTCGGAGTCCCTCATCAACATCAAGCAGAGGGAAGGGGAGTCCATACGGGCCTACGTCAACCGCTTCAACATCGCGGCGTTGGAGGTCCGGAACTTGGACCAGTCAGTTGCCATGGCCGCCCTGAAAGGCGGCCTTCAGAAGAATGATCTCCTATACTCCCTGGAGAAGAAGTACCCCAGGGATTTTTCTGATCTGCTGGCTCGGGCTGAAGGATACGCCCGAGCGGAAGAGGCCTTCAAAATGAAGGACGAAGAGACTGTGAGGGAGCATCAGGCGGGAGATTCTGGTAAGCCCGCAGTTGAGAAGAGGCCAAAGGAAGCCCGGCCTCGCTCCCGATCCCCTCCTGGACATAAGCGCGCCTATACTCCCCCCTGGGCACGCAGGCAGAGAAGCCCGGACAACAGGTTTCGGCGGGGTTCCCCGCCAGGGAAATTTTGCAACTACGCCCCCCTCAACGCCTCGAAGGCCCAGGTGCTGATGGAGGTCAGGGAGCAGCTCCCTAGGCCGGAGAGGATGCGCACGCACCTCGGGAAGCGCAACCCCAACAAGTTCTGCCTCTACCACTGCGACCACGGCCACGACACGGAGGAATGCATCCAGCTCCAGGACGAGATCGAGGAGCTCATTCGGCGAGGTCGACTTGACAGATTCATCCGCCACAGGCCTGAGGATAGAAGAGACCGGCCAAGAGCCCTCCCGCCGCCTGAACCGCAGAAAAGGGAGGAGCAGCCCGGGGACCGACCGCCCATCGGGACCATCGACTCCATCACCGGAGGGCTTCAAGGAGGAGCGGGAATATTGTAAATGTATCGCTTATTATTTCGCTTTGAATCTACTTTTCTTTTTAGCTAACATGTTCCTCCCACCTAGCGTGGATGTATTATGACTGGATATGATCCCTCCAAGAACACGACCACGTCAGGAATAGGAGGAGGACCTCGTCCTGACGTGAGCAAGGTCAAAGGCCCGATTCTTTTAGACCGGATGGGGGGAGAGGCCTTACAACGCCCTAATGTGCCCCCACAGCCCTGTTAGGGACAGGAGGAAAACCTCGCCCTAACTTGAGCAAAGTCAAAGGCCCGGTTCTTTTAGACCGGATGGGGGGAGAGGCCTTACAACGCCCTAATGTGCCCCCACAGCCCTGTTAGGGACAGGAGAAAAACCTCGCCCTAACTTGAGCAAAGTCAAAGGCCCGGTTTTTTTAGACCGGATGGGGGGAGAGGCCTTGCAGCGCCCTAATGTGCCCCCACAGCCATGTCAGGAACAGGAGGAGAACCTCATCCTGACATGAGCAAAGTTGAAGGCCCGGTTCTTTTAGACCGGAGGGGGGAGAGGCCTTACAGCGCCCTAACGCGCCCCCACAAGCCAGGCTGATAACGAGAACCTCGCGCCGGCTCAAGCAAAATGGAAGATCCGGACTCCTACGGGAGCCGGGTTCCGCCGCCAAGGAAAGCTTCACCCAGACTCCTACGGGAGCCGGGTTTCGCCGCCAAGGAAAGCTTCGCCCGGACTCCTACGGGAGCCGGGTTCCGTCGCCAAGGAAAGCTTCGCTCGGACTCCTACGGGAGTCGGGTTCCGCCGCCAAGGAAAGCTTCGCCCGGACTCCTACGGGAGCCGGGTTCCGTCGCCAAGGAAAGCTCCGCCCGGACTCCTACGGGAGCCGGGTTCCGTCGCCAAGGAAAGCTCCGCCCGGACTCCTACAGGAGCCGGGTTCCGCCGCCAAGGAAAGCTCCGCCCGGACTCCTACGGGAGCCGGGCTCCGTCGCCAAGGAAAGCTCCGCCCGGACTCCTACGGGAGCCGGGCTCCATCGCCAAGGAAAGCTCCGCCCGGACTCCTACGGGAGCCGGGTTCCGCCGCCAAGGAAAGCTTCACCCGGACTCCTACGGGAGTCGGGTTCCGCCGCTAAGGAAAGCTTCACCTGGACTCCTACGGGAGTCGGGTTTCGCCGCCCAGGAAAGCTTCACCCGGACTCCTACGGGAGCCGGGTTCCGCCGCCAAGAAAGACTTCGCCCGGACTCCTAAGGAAGCCAGGCTCCATCCGCTACTTCGCCAGCAAGGGTTAAAAATGGTGGCCAGACTTGGCTACATGACGAGATCGGAGGGAAGGGGAGAGTCCCTTCCCACGACGACATCTAAGCCAAACAAGCCCAACGACGAGAAAGGGTCAACAGACGACAATATCGGTGCTACGCGTGGGCAAGGTAACACAAAGCGCTTTTTCTTCATTTCCGATATACGTACTACAGGGCCAGGACGGCCAGGGAAAGAGGAACAAAATGACAAGAAGAAAGCAGCTACAAAAAGGGGGTGACTACAAAAGAACTCTAAGGAGGTCCTGCTCCCTCCGACCTAGGATTATCACCTCCATCCCTCAACCAGGACTGCCTCAGGTTTTCCACTGCTTCTTCTAGTTCTTCCTTCTTCCGCAGCGTATCCTGGAGCATCTGACGAAGATGTCGGCTCTCTGCCTCCGCTTCTCGACGCCGCTTCCGCAGAACTTCAGACTCTGCCTCCGCATCCGCGACGGCCTTCCGCTCGAGCGCCAGTTGGTTTTTCACTTGTTGAAGTTCGGCTGTCTTCTCCCCAAGGGAGACGGAAATCCCCTCGATAGTGCCCCTCAGGGCTAGGAGCTCTTCGGTATCTTGGGCATTAGCAAGCTGTGCCCTAGTAACCAGCTGCCTCTGGAGACGAACGACCTCGTCCGCCGCTTGGCGGAATCTCCCTTTGTACTCTTCTACCTGCCGGCGCCAGCTGGCCCGCTGCACATCGTGGCTCATCTCAGTATCCTGAAGCTGCTTCTGGAGGTCGGAGACCTTCTGCGACCATTTCTGCTCATCCTGCGCTGTGAGCTGGCCGATCCTCCTCTTCGCAGCTGACAGCTCCACCTTAAGGGCGCTGATCCTGGCTTCTTGAGCCCAAGTTCGGTCGCTGGCGCTCTTCGTACATTCCTCGAGCTCCTTTGTGAAATTCGCCTTCCTTCGGCTATAGTCCATGATTGCCTTCACTTGGAGACTCCTGAAGTGGGCGGCCTCAGCGGCGGCTTCGAAATAGCATTTTTTCGACTGGCGGAGCTCGCCCTCCGACTTCTTCAACTTCTTCGTCAGGTGGAGGACCTCCTTTTTCAGCCATTGGATAGTTGACTTCAGCGGGACCCCCAGGGGCAAGGGGAGTGCTTCGACAGGGCACTACCATCGGAAGATGCAAACGTCAAAGATCGACTCATTACAAGAAGAAAGGCAGAAAAGGAGGAGCAGGGGGGAGGAAAGGCCATCCACAATAAGAAATTCGACTTTATTGATTAATTTTGAAGACAAACGGAAAGGAAGTATGGCGGCAAAAGAAAGATACAAGATCGGAGGTCTCAGACCTCGGGGGCAGGGGGTGGAGAGCTCGGTGCGGGGGGTGCGACTGCGGTAGCGGCGGGCGAAGGGCCGGCCTCATCCTGATAAGGGCTCCGCTCTCTGTATCAACTGCTGGTAAGCTCCATCCGGACTCCTACCAGAGCCAGACTTCACCCTTAACTTTGATTGCAGCACAGCTCTGCCCGGACTCCTACGGGAGCCGGGCTCCACTGCCGACAGCAAGCGCAGCTCCGCCCGGACTCCTACGGGAGCCGGGCTCCACCGCCAACAACAGAACAGCTCCGCCCGGACTCCTACGGGAGCCAGGCTCCGCTCACGACCCCTACCGCCAGGAGGACCTCTCCCGGACCTCAACAGAAACCGGGCTCCGGCCGTTGCCGAGCTTCAATCGACAGATCCACGCTCCCTGACAGGCCCTCAAAATGGCCACGACCCTGCTCCACTTCCTGTGGCGGACTCCATGCAGTACCATCATTCCCTGGCAGGCCACAGTAACGGCCATGAACCTGCTCCACCTCCTGCGACGGATACCATGCGATTCTCCTATCCGCTGACAACGGACGCTGCTCCACCCCTCATAACAGATTCCACGTGGCGGGCCGAGATGATGGCCACGCATCTGCTCCACTATCTTTCGCAATCAATTTTCCTGACCATGGGCGGCCCACTACCAGGCGGTTACAAACGTCGCCATCAGTCCGTTGCCTCCTCCGCCTATAAAAGGGGGACCCAGATACGTTATTCTTTAAGCTCATTTTTCTTATCTCAAAACTCTGCTAAATTCTCCGTTCGAGCACTCCATTCTTGTTGAGGCAGAGAACTGACTTGAGCGTCGGAGGGTCTTGCCAGAGCAACCCCACCTCCGGTTTAGACTTCCCTTGCAGGTCCCGGCGGCGACCGCGGCTTCCCCGACTCCAGCTTCTCCGACGCAAGCGGATTTTTGCACCAACAGGTCCAATTAGACTAATTTAAACCCAACTTAATTAGACTTAATTAGGCTCAATAAAATCCTAATCAAATCATGAATTGACTAAGCCCAACCCTTGATCAAATCAGGGATCAAACCATCTCGACGATTAGGTCAACTCTTAACCTAATCGGGTCAAACCCAACTGAATCCAATTCAATTGGACTTGATCCAAAAATAATTATTCAATTAAATTGAGTTAATTAGTGATCAAATCACTAATTAAATCTCTCATAAATACTGAGTCTAAATCTGATGGGCAATCAGACATCAGAATTCATCGATATGTAAACCTGATCGAAAAATCTCAATCAGTGGGACTCTTGACCCCAGTACCCATAATGTGTGGAACTCATGATCAGAGAATCCTGATTCTTGATCACTGAGTCTCAAACATGTAGGATTCTATATCAGCCATCAAATCAGATAAGAACCTCTAATGTGTGTGACCCCACAGGTTCGAACCTAAGTCGGTAGCACAGGAACTAATTCTTGTACTAATCGAAGTGACCATCTAGCAATGGTACCCGATGATCGGATAGGTCGAATAGTCATAATCGCAACACTCAGAACCTACGTGAATATGGTTACTGTATAATTCATCCTTTTGACCTCTGTGTTTAGGATGACTCAGGGTTAAACTGTCAATCCTGATTAGATCATCCGAATCGTGCTCAACTCAAACAGTCCTGTGACTCCTCACAAGGATTACCCTAGCCAAAGTTTTGCTAAATTGAAACACGACTGTACACAGCTCCTAAACTGGAGTGATCAATCCCATCTTGACACACGCACCGACAAGTCAAGTACTTGACTACACCCAGCAGCCTTTCATCACTGAATTAAAAATTCAGGTAGTCCAGTGCCTAAGTGCAGTGAGTTGCTTGCAAATCACCGTGGCGGTCTTAGGTCGGAGGGATATTTATACCCATATTCCATCAGAGCAAATCTTGACAGCAGAAATAGCTCCAGAGTCGATCACATTCAGTGCAGATGTACCCTTACATCTCACCTGTATGTCGTATCAGTGTCTCCACACTCATTGGTTAAGAGGATAACCAACCTATATGGCACACAATGACCTATGCTTGATAAACGTTATCATCCTTGGTAACAACGTATCATTTAATCACGAACAGATTTAAGGACTAAACGACAAATCCTCCTTTGTCGAGTCTAAATAGTCCTAAGGACTTCACTACAACATAGGAGTTCATTAGAAGATGAAATATTTTGTGACTAAAAATATCAAAATAATTTTTATTAATTCATAATTCATATACAAATACAAAAATGAGCACAACTGTCAACAGGCTGATGATTGGCTTTGGGATACTATTCCCAACAATCTCCCACTTGGCCTAAAGCCAATCGGTGCAGTATCTAATACCCATTTTTGACTTGTAGTTGTCGAGCTCCTTCACCGCCATGGCTTTAGAATGGGTCAGCCAGGTTCTCCTTCCCGTCGATCTTCTGAAGATCGACGTCACCTCGATCCATAATTTTCGGATGAGATGGTAGCGGCACAGAATATGCTTCATATTGGAGCATGATCCTGGATCCTCCCACGGACCTTGGGTGTAGCGAAACCAGCAACGAATAAATCTGGAGACTTCTGGACTCGATTGAAGGCCCTTGACGAAATCAGCCTGGTTGCTATCTTCTTCGTCAGCCTTTCATTCTAGATGAAGAACACCTCTAAGATCACCTCTAAAAAATTCAAGATCTGGTACCCAACCAGATCAGGTCTGGACCGAGGTCTTCCAATTCATAGATCTTGAATCAGGATATTCTAGTTAAAGAAGAAGGTAGATAGAACCAGACCTTGCAGATCTATCCTGCTGCAGCCTTTCCTGTAGATCTGTTGATGGAGATCTCACCCGCACCTCAAACGATCTCAGATCAACTCCAGATCTGAAAAGACCTTGTACCAACCTCGTAGCAAGAGATTTTAAGTCTTGGACCTGATGTTTGGGTGGCTGCAAGAGAGGGAGAGGCAATATGGTTGGCGGCACAAAGGGGGAGGGGCTAAAAAACCTAGCACTTCCCCTGCTTTTCCTGCCTTCTATGGACCTGGCGGCAAGAAACCCTAGGGTTTCTTGCTCCTAGGACATGGAGAATAGCTGGAGAGAGAGGGAGAAGAGAGAGAGAGATTTGGGAGAAAGGGTTTTCGTATTCCTTGGTTTAATCAAACCTGTACAGTGCATGTATATATAAACATAGGGTCAAGTGACCCAAACCCAAAACTCCCTTGACCAACTCTATGGGAGATTAGGTTAATCCAAGCCCATGTACACTCATGACTTGACCTAATCTCACCTATCCTGAGCCCAGACCTGGCCCATAAAGAGTTGGTCCCTTGAGGCCCACATAACCTAGACCTCAAGAACCCGAAAGGTCCACAGCCTTTCAACCTAGGGCCCAACTAGCCCTAGAGCCTCCATGAAGCCCTCATGAATGATGGACCTTGGCCTTAGCCTTGGTCCCCTAGGCCTTGGGCACACCACTTGGATCACAACAATCTCCACCTTGATGTCCCAAGGCCTCAACCAGCTCCACTCTGTCCATCAGTCGAATCAGCTCAACACATCTCTGAAAGCTGTCCCGTGGAAGTACCTTCGTAAGTGCATCAGCTAAGTTCTCCTTGGTGTGTACCTTTACCAGCTCCACCTCGCCATCCTCCACAAGCTTCCTGATCCGATGATACTGAATGTCGATGTGCTTTGTCCTTGCATGATATACTAAGTTCTGTGCTAATAGAAGTGCACTCTGGCTGTCACAGTGCACTCTAATGGCCTCCTGAGTAAGGCCTATCTCCGTCAACAAATTCTTCAGCCAAATTGCCTCATTAGCTACTTCTGTCAACCCGATGTACTCCACCTCTGTAGTGGATAGGGCCGTGATAGGCTGCAGACTCGATCTCCAAAAAATAGGACCTCCATACAGGCTAATGATGAAGCCTGTCGTAGACCTCCGGGTATCCATATCTCCACCTAAGTCTGCATCTACATAACCGCCAATCAGCCCCTGAGCCTCCTTGGACATGTCAGAGTATCCCACTGCACCTCCTCGCTGTTTGTAGCAGATGCCAACTCCAACTGAACCCGCCAGGTATCTGAATATCCACTTCAGAGCTCTCCAGTGCTCCCTGTCAGGCTGCACCATGAACCTGCTAACCTGACTCACTGCATGAGCGATGTCTGGCCTACAATAGACCATCGCATACATCAAGCTCCCAACTCCTGAAGCATAAGAAACCGTCTCCATCTCTTGAGCCTCCTCCTCAGTCAGTGGCACCATGGTCTTCGAGAGTCTGAAGTGACCGGCAAGTGGCAGCTCCGTCGGCTTTGCTCCCTTCATCCCGAACCTCTCTAAGACCTTCTGTATGTAGCCCCCCTGAGATAGATGCAGCACCCTCTGGGCTCGATCTCTGAAAATCTCCATGCCTAGGATCTTCCCTGCAGGGCCCAAATCCTTCATCTCAAACTCTCAAGATAAGGATGCCTTCAGATCCTGCACAACCTTCCTACTCTTGCATGCTATAAGCATGTCATCCACATACAAGAGTAGGAACACCCTAGAACCATCCTCAAGAGACTGAACATAAACACAAGGATCAAACTCGCACCTGAAAAGTCCAATGCTGCGCACATAGGAGTTGAACTGCTTGTACTATTGCCTCGACGACTGCTTCAGCCCGTACAGCGACTTCTGCAACAAACAAACCTTTCCCTCTGATCCTGGATCCCTGAAACCAGGTGGCTGCTCCATGTAAATCCTCTCCTCCAAATGCCCATGGAGGAACGCCGTCTTGACATCCATCTGCTCCAGCTCTAAATCCTGAGCTGCTATAATACTCAGCAACACTCTGATGGAAGTATGTCTGACGACGGGAGAGAAGACCTCGCTGAAGTCGATGCCTTCCTTCTGAGAGTATCCTTTGGCCACTAACCTTGCCTTGAATCTGATACCTCCCTGCTCTGAAGGCCCTTCCTTGTGACTGTAGATCCATTTGCAGCCAATGGGCCTCTTCCCCTGTGGCAACTGCACCAATTGCCATGTCTGGTTCTGGTGGAGAGACTGCATCTCTTCAGACATTGCCTGGACCCACCACTCTCTGCCTTGGCTCTCAATAGCCTCCTGATATGTATATGGATCTCCATTCACTATCACCAGGGCATATGACAGCGTCTCCTCGAAGCCATATCGGTCCGATTGCCTGATGGTCCTCTTGGGCTTGTGTAGGGCAACATCGATATCAGTCCTCGACCAGCTCACTCCTATTGGACCTCTTCGCCTCGATCATCCATCCGAGTCCTCTCCACCTGTGGAGACACCTTAGGTAGGTTCTCCACCTGAATGTCATGTCCTCCAGTAGTACCTGCAAGAGGCAAAATCAAAGAGGTAAGCTGTCCAGCAGCACCCTGCTGGACCTCCTCCTGCTCCTGCTGCTCCTCCATGCCTGCTCGCCTCCGTAGGACAGACTCCTCATCAAAAGTCACATCCTGACTAATGATGACCTTCTTTTTCAAGGGATCCCATAGCCTGTATCCCTTAACTCCTCACGGATAGCCTAGAAACACCGTCTTGCGTGATCTGGCGTCTAGCTTACTCCGCTCACCAGCTCCAATGTGCACATAGGCCGTGCACCCAAATACCCGTAGATGGCCCAGCCCAACTGTCCTCCCAGACCACACCTCCTCTGGAAGCCTGCCATCCAACCTGGTGTGAGGTGACCGATTGACCAAGTAACCCATTGCGTCAACTGTGTCAACCCAGAATGCTTTTGGAAGCCCTGCCTGCAGCCTCATGCATCGTGCCTTTTTCAGAAGTGTTCTGTTCATCCTCTCGGCCACCCCATTCTGCTGTGGAGTCCTCTTAACTGAGAATTGTCTCCTGTTCCCACACTCCTCACAGTAATCCTGGAACTCTCTGCTGGTGTACTCCCCGTCATTGTTTGATCTCAGACACTTCACGCTCCTCCCCTGCTCCTTCTCTACCTCAACTCTCCAGATTTTGAACTTGGTGAAGACCTCAGACTTCTCTCTCATGAAGTAAATTCAGAGTTTCCTTGAGAAATCATCAATCAAAATCATGAAGTATCTAACCCCATTCCTAGCTAAAATTGGGGCTGGTCCCCACACATCCATGTGTACTAACTCCAGAAAGGCTGCACTGCGGGTTGTACTGATGTTGAACTGAACTCTCCTCTGCTTTCCCATCTGGCAAGGTTCACAGATCTCCCCTGTAGCACCATCCTCCAAATCAGAGATGAGTCCTCTCCTGCTCAACTCCCTCAGCCCCTTGCCATCCATGTGGCCTAGGCGGTAGTGCCACATCCTGTAAGCCCCCTGCTAGTCCTGTGCTGCAGCTGTTGCATCAGACTCTCCGATCACCACAAATCCCTCTATGTGATAGAGGTTATTGTCCAACCTTCTACCTCTCATCACCACTATAGCTCCATTGGAGATGTTTAATACTCTGCTTCTAGCCCTACTGCTGAAGCTGTATCCACTGCGCTCCAAGTAGCCTAGTGACACCAGATTCTTTTCCAGCTTCAGGACGTCCTTTACATTTGTCAATGTCCTCACAATCCCATCAAACATCCTCACCCTGACTGTCCCTATCCCAGCCACCTTGCAAGGATGATTGTCGCCTAGAGTCACTGATCCCTCATCTGTCTTGGTGTATGTCACAAACCAAGACCTGTGTGGTGTGTAGTGATGTGAGCACGCAGAGTGTAGTGTCCACTCCTCTGTGTAATGCCTGTGACCATCTGATACCACAAGTAGATCATCCTCAACCTGCTACCCAGCAACCACACTCACTGATTCTGAGCCACTTCTTTCTCCCTTCTTGCTCTTCCATAGTGGACATTCTCGCTTGAAGTGCCCGAACTCATTGTACTTGAAGCATTTCATCTCTTTCTTTTCCTTCCTGGACTTGTACCACCCCCTGGATTTGCTTCTGCCTCTACCTCTACCTGTCCTCTCCCCTACTGCCAAACCCTCCTGGGGAGCCCGATCTCTGGTCAACTTTTTTCTTTGCTCATTAGACCTCAGCATCGAGACCATGTCCTCATATTCTAGAGTCTCCTTGCCGTAGAGCAATGTAGTCACCAAAGAGTCATATGATCCTAGCAGCGAACACAAAAGCAACAGGGACTTGTCCTCCTCATCCAACTTCACCCTGATATTCATCAACTCCATGCACAACTGGTCGAACCTCTGAATGTGGCCAATCACATCAAATCCCTCCTATATTTGAAGACTGTACAACCTCTTCTTCAGCATCAGCTTGTTGCACATATTCTTCCCCATATACATGGTGTGCAACTTCGACCAAAGGCCCTTTGGGGTCTTTTCTTCCAGCACTGAATACAACGCCGCTTCCGCCAAACATTCTCTGATCATCGAGCATGCTTTCTTCTCTAATAATGCCCACTGTCTATCTGTCATTCCCTCAGGCTTCTCATCCAAAGCCTGATCCAGATCTGCTTGCACCAGAAGATCCTCCACCCAGATTTTTCACATAAAAAAAATTTTCTTGCCATCAAACTTCTCAAAATCGACCTACATATTGCTGCCCATAACTGGATCCAAGCCAAACAGCAATATAAAATCAAGAAGTGTAGAATATACCTTGATGGTACCTTGCTGAAAATTTTCAGCACTTGGGATCTTCAACTTCTCGCGCTTGGAACTGCTTCCTCACCATCATGGCTCTAATACCAACTATTGAAGCATGATCCTGGCTCCTCCCATAGACCTTGGGTGCAGCAGAACTAGCAACAAATAAATCTGGAGACCTCTGGACTCGATCGAAGGCCCTTGACGAAATCAGCCTAGTTGCTGTCTTCTTCATCAGCCTTTCGTTCCAGATGAAGAACACCTCTAAGATCACCTCTAAAAAATCCAAGATCTGGTACCCAACTAGATCAGGCATAGACCAAGGTCTTTCAATTTATAGATCTCAAATCAGGATATTTTAGATAGGGAAGAAGGTAGATAGAACCAGACCTTGCAGATCTGTCCTGCTGCAGCCTTTCCTGTAGATCTATTGATGGAGATCTCACCCGCACCTCAAACGACCTCAAATCAACTCCAGATCTGAGAGAAACTTGTACCAACCTCATAGTAAGAGATTTCAAGTCTTGGACCTGATATTTGGATGGCTGTAAGAGAGGGAGAGGCAATATGGTTGGCGGCACAAAGGGGGAGGGGCTCAAAAACCTAGCGCCTCCCCTGCTTTTCCTGCCTTCTATGGACCTGGCGGCAAGAAACCCTAGGGTTTCTTGCTCCTGGGGCATGAAGAATAACTGGAGAGAGAGGGAGAAGAGAGAGAGAGACTTGAGAGAAGGGTTTTCATATTCCTTGGCTTAATCAAACCTATACAGTGCATGTATATATAAACACAGGGTCAAGTGACCCAAACCCAAATCTCCCTTGACCAACTCTATGGGAGATTAGGTTAACCCAAGCCCATGTATACCCATGACTCGACCTAATATCACCTATCCTAGGCCCAGACCTGACCCATAAAGAGTTGGTCCCTTGAGGCCCACATAACCTAGACCTCAAGAACCCGAAAGGCCCACAGCCTTTCAACCTAGGGCCCAACTAGCCCTAGAGCCTCCATGAAGCCCTCATGAATGATGGACCTTGGCCTTAGCCTTGGTCCCCTGGGCCTTGGGCACACCACCTGGATCACAACACTTTGTCCGCTGGTGTGCCTTTGGTTCCTTCGCCTGAGCAATGGCTCCAGAGCTGTCACAATAGAGCAGAACTGGACCAACAAGGGAGGGTGCTACTCCGAGCTCGGTGATGAATTTCCTCAGCCACACCGCTTCTTTGGCAGCATCTGATGCAGCGACATACTCTGCCTTGTAAACTGAATCAGCTACTGTGTGCTGCTTGAAACTTTTTCAGCAGATAGCCCCACCATTAAGGGTAAAAATAAATCCCAACACACTTTTGCTGTCATCATGATCAGACTGGAAACTAGAGTCTGTAAACCCTACAAGTCTCAAGTTCGATTCACCATAAACAAGCCACTGGTCCTTAGTATTTCTTAAATACTTCAGGATGGTTTTAACAACCTTCCAGTGATTCTCCCTTGGATCAGATTGGTATCTACTCACTACCCCTAGTGAGCATGCCACATCTGGTCGTGTACATGTCATGGCGTACATGATAGATCCCACTGCCGAAGCATATGAAATCTTACCCATACGCTCTCTCTCTTAAGGTATTATCGGACAATCTCTCTTCGAGAGAGAAATTCCATGGCCTATCGGAAGATAGCCTTTCTTGAAATTCTCCATGCTGAACCTCTTCAGCATAGTATCAATGTACGTGGACTGAGATAAACCAAGCAACCTTTTAGATCTATCCCTATAGATCTTCATCCCTAGGATGTAGGAAGCTTCTCCCAGATCCTTCATGGAGAACTGTGACGACAGCCAAATCTTTATTCCCTGTAATGCAGGGACATCATTCCCGATTAAGAGAATGTCATCCACATACAATACAAGAAATACTAGTACTAGACCATTAGCCCACTTATAAATGCATGGCTCTTCTCCATTCTTAACGAAGCCATACGTCTTGATCATCCTATCAAAACATATGTTCCAACTCCGGGATGCCTGCTTAAGTCCATAAATGGACCTCTGTAGTCTGCACACCTTAGACTCATCAGTGGATGTGAATCCTTCAGGTTGTATCATATACACCTCTTCATCCAGCTCTCCATTTAGAAAAGTTGTCTTCACATCCATCTGTCAGATTTCATAGTCCAGATGGACAGCTATCGCAAGCATAATCTGAATGGATTTGAGCATTGCCACAGGAGAAAACATCTCGTCATAGTCTATACCATAACGTTGACGATATCCCTTGGCAACCAGATGGGCTTTATAGGTTTCCACCTTTCCGTCTGCGCCCCTCTTCCTCTTGAAGACCCACTTACACCCTATGGGTTTTACTCCTTCGGGTGGGTCAACCAATGTCCACACATCGTTGACCTTCATGGACTCCATTTCGGATTTCATGGCCTCTAGCCATTTCTTAGAGTCAGATCTCTGCATTGCATCCATGTACGTGATCGGATCCTCATCGTTTTCATCAAGTTCGATAGGATCTCTGTTCCGGACCAAGAAACTATAGTATCTGTTCGGTTGACATGGTACTCTACCAGATCGCCTTAAGGGTGCATCAACAATGGGCTCCAGATTTGGTCTAACCAAATCTGGTTCAGATTCAGCTACTTGTGTCGATTTTTTCACCTACCAAACTTCTTCAAGTTCGACCTTAGAGGCAATAGTCCCTTCACCAAGGAACTCCTTTTCTAAAAAGATTGCCTTAAGGCTGACAAACACCTTTTGCTCATCAGCTAGGTAGAAATAATACCCTTTGGTCTCTTTTGGGTACCCTATGAAATTATACTTGTCAGACCTAGGTCCAAGCTTGTCCGTAATTAAACGTTTAATATAAGTCGGACACCCCCAAACTCTTAGGTGCGAGAGTACTGGCTTACATCCTATCCATATCTCATATGGCGTTTTGGTTACAGACTTACTCGAAACTCTATTTAGAAGGTAACAAGCTGATTTGAGTGTATATCCCCAGAAGCAGATCGGCAGACCAGCAAACCCCATCATGGATCAAACCATGTCCAACAAGGTCTGATTCCTCCTTTCAGATACACCATTATGCTGTGGTGTTCCAGGAAGAGTCCATTGAGAGAGAATCCCATTCTCCCCAAGATATGTCAGAAATTCATTGGAAAGGTATTCACTTCCTCGATCAGATCGAAGAGTTTTAATACACTTTCTAGTTTGTTTTTCTACCTCATTTCGAAATAGTTTGAACATTTCAAATGACTCTGACTTATGCTTCATTAAATAGACATACCCATACCTCGATAGGTCGTTTGTGAAGGTTATGAAGTAGAAATATCCACCTCTTGCACTTGAGCTCATGGGTCCACATACATTAGAATGTACCAAACCCAAGAGTTCACTGGCTCGCTCACCTTTTCCAGTAAAAGGTGATTTGATCATTTTACCAAGAAGACAAAACTCACAGGTTGGAAGTGATTCACAATCACCTACTTCAAGAATTTCTTCTTGAGCCAACCTATTTATCCTGTTCTTATTGATATGACCTAGCCTACAGTGCCAAAGATAGACTTCTGACACATTATCTATTCTAGGGCATTTACCGAAGGTTTGAACCACATTAACAGGTTGTGATAGAAAGTAAATTCAATTATTAAGTTGTCCAACAAATATTGTAACACCATTCAAAATGATATTGCAAACATTTCTTTTTATTAAAAATTGATAATCGTTCATGGCCAAAAAGCCTACAAAAATAATATTTAATAAAAAGCTTGGACAATAGTGACATTCACTCAGAATTATGTTTTGAGAATTGATTACAAGGTTCATGATTCCTAATGCTAGAACTGAAACTTTGCTTCCATCTCCAACGTTCAAGAATCTCTCGCCTTCATTAAATCTCCTACTGACCTGCAGACCCTGCATCGAATTGCAAATATGATAAGGGCTTCCGGTATCCAATACCCAGGCAGTAGTATCATAAATGAAAAAGTTGCAAGGTGTTATCATATAAGTACCTTGCTTCTTCTTCGGCCTATTCGGATCCAGGGAAGCAATGTATAGAGGATAGTTCCTCTTCCAGTGCCCCTGCTTCTTGCAAAAGAAGCACTCCGTCTGGCTCTGGTCGGGCTTGCGCTTCTTGGTCTGACCCTGTGCAGACATCCCAGCATGCAGCTGCACCTTCTTATTCTTCTTCTTCTTGTTCTTCTTTTTCCCTTTCTTAAAGGGTCGATGACCAGAAGAAGACCCTCCCACAACATTCACTGACTCCTTATGGAGCTGGTGATCCTTCTCAAAGTTCTGCAGCAACCCCAACAAACCATGGTAGTTCACTGCAGGCTTTGTCATCCGAAAATGAGTAAGGAAGGGGAGGAAGGACTTGGAAAATGAATTAAGGATCGCATCCTTACCGAGCTACTTGTGCAGGGGAAAGCCCAGTTTAGTTAGGCGCTCAATCATTTCGATCATGTACAATACATGATCAGTGACTGAGGCTCCATCCCTCATCCGAGCATTGAAAATGGCACAACTAGTTTTGTGCCTTTCAACGTCGTCAGGCATGCCAAAGGAGTCGTTCAACATTTGAAGCATCTCCTGTAGTTAGGCGTTCTCGAACCTGCGGCTGAACTCATCATTCATTGCCGCCAGCATAATGCACCGAATGGTGGTGCAGTCGTTGAGCCACTTCTGATAAGTGTCTCAGACCGTCCCTCTAACGTTCGGGACCGGCTCCTCTGGTGCCGGATCCATTACTATATAAAGGATCCGCTCATGCTCAAGAATGATTTTTAATTTTCGATACCAACTATCGAAATTAGGTCCCATGAGCTTGTCATTATCTAATAATGACCGGAGGGACAGGGTAGTGGCCATAGCTGCATAAAGAAAAATCAGACCTCTATTAGTACATAAATTATTAATACTAAAGACTTGGACTTTAGTCTAAAGTTTCTCTCAATATTTTTATGAACTGGTAGCCTCAACCTCCAATTCGAGGAATTACTTTAATTCCTTAGTGGGTACTAGAATCCACACAGACTACACACGAGCCCAACTTTGGTTGGTCAACCCATGTACATCTATGGGTAGGTTCATAACCAGTTGTTTCTCTAAACAACTTCTAGTAATTGATTTTGCCCCAGAACCTGATCAGTAGGCTTTGGCCTCCACTGAAAAGATCTGGTTAGGTCCAACCATTAACATGATTTGATTTGATGAATCGGATCAATAAATGATCAGGCCTGACTTTGGCCAGCCAACCGACCACCATCAGAAAGACTCAAACCAAATTATCATATTATGAATGATAATTCTATTAGTCAATAAGCACCAGGCCTTTGGGCCTCCTATGATTATTAAACTAATGGACTCGTTATCACTCACTTAATGGGAGGCTATGACTTAGTTATCAATATAACTTAATCATTTTTAGGGACCTAATAATTTTTGAGGATTTTATTAAAGGATAGATGAGAAGAAAATATCCAGCCAATTTTAATCCTCCCACTAACTTCACCAAGTCAGATTAAAAAAAAATTAATTAAAGCTGGCATTAGGAGCACCTAAATCAGTCAAACTGATTTACCTAATAACATGGGTGAGCCCTAATCACCAAGTGATTTAATCAAAACCTAATTCACCAGGTTGGCCAGGTAAGTGAGATTAGTGGTGAGGATAAGCCATTAACTCGTCAGAGATCGAATCACTGCGAGTAGCTCCCGCTTAAAAACCACTGGTCAAAATGCCAAACTTATCTTAGACACCAATCGGTTCATTAGTTTTAATTTGATCAACTTATTAAATAGGGTTCCACCGCGTAGCCATGAATTAAGTCCATCTTGGTCTAGTTAACGACATGGACCCATTCAACTATAACTATTGGAGTTGAGTCTAGAGTATCCTTGACCTAATCTAATTCAACTTTTGATTAGATTTGACCAATTACTCTAATTTAGTCCATTTCTTGAAGCTAACCTTAGGTCTAACCCAATTATGGACCTAATCCATCTAACTCATTGACCCACAAGTTTATGCAATTGTCTTAGGTCTTAATTCGCAATTCTAGACCTACTAGACAACATTTAATTCTTTTAATTAAGTATTTGGGCTGATGGGTCAGGGTTTGGCATTTCGAAAATAATTTTCAAATTTGAAAGGTTTTATTTTTTATTCACCAAATATGTTGACTCATTTCACAAATAGATCAGCACATTTCATAAATAGCAATCCTATTGCTAATTACATAACAAAAAATAACTCAATCAAAATAAATCATGAATATTCTTTTAGATCTAATCTAACACATTCATCATAAATTTCACAATTGAACCTTTACAATTAATTCATTTCGCTGCTTCATCTGTATGGGATATAATTACAGCGGTACCCCTTCCACCATAGGAGACCCTATCGAATGGGAGGAGAGGGCCTTTAAACCTTACTTTTCTCCTATGACCGGATGGCCATAGTAACTAACCCAATTCGATTACTTGCTACTTGGATCAAGTATATCTAAATATATCAATTTCAAAATTTAAATTTTAAATTTTAAATTTTAAATTTTAAA
Source organism: Elaeis guineensis (assembly GCF_000442705.2). Classification (NCBI taxonomy): domain Eukaryota; kingdom Viridiplantae; phylum Streptophyta; class Magnoliopsida; order Arecales; family Arecaceae; genus Elaeis; species Elaeis guineensis. Next base: position 59,313,754 of record NC_025997.2, read on the forward strand.
TTTTAAATTTTGAATTTTGAATTTCAAATTTCAAATAAATTTCAAATTTCAAATTTCAAAATTTTGAATTTCAAATTTTGAATTTTAAATTTTGAATTTCAAATTTGAAATTTCATCCAAATTTCAAATTTCAAATTTTAAATTTCAAATTTTGAATTTCAAATTTTTGAATTTTGAATTTCAAATTTCAAATTTCAAAATTCAAATTTTAAATTTTGAATTTCAATTTTTTTTTTGAATTTTGAATTTCGAACAACTTTCAAAATTCAAAATTTAAATTTAAAATTTAAAATTTAAAATTTAAACTTTTATATTACAACTTAATCTTTGCATGCAAATATATATATCATATCTAAGAACCCGCTCTGATACCATTTGTGGGAAAAATTTAGTGTAGGGATAAAATGATAATTTTAAAACTTTTTAAAATTATTATTTTACAGTAAAAAAATATTAATTAATCTAATTAATTAATATAAATTTATCCTACACTAGGATCTAAATATGATATATGGCATGCATTCATTTAAATTTGAAATTCGAATTCAAACAGTAAATACTTTACTGTAATATGTTCAGAACACAATACCTTTGTGCGGGTAGTAGATCGCCGCAATCTGATCATCATCGGGAGAGTCTGATCATCATGACACAGCCACACAATAAGTCTGACCTCTGTGGATTATCCACACGAAGCTTCCGATCTAATCGACTCCTCACGAGTGCTAGCTCGTTGTAGAGCCCTTTTGACAGTAGATGCTGATCGAACTCCTTCGATCGATGTCTGTCGATTTTTTGAACACTCCAGATCATCAACAGACATGCTTGAGAGGATGTTGAATATCTTTCTAAGATTTTGTGAGCTCACAAAACTCGTAGCTCACTTTCTCACTTCCCGAATCCCAGGTTAAAACTCTAGGGAATTCACCGAAAACCTTGCACCCACTTTTCTTTCTTTTTCTCTTGGAAGGATATGGACTTCCTTCTCACGCACAAGACTTCTCACACCCCAAAATTTTTCTTCAAAAATCTTCTTCTTGCACACCCCACTCTTCTCCTCCTTTTATAACAACGTCAAACATCTTATCCAAAAGAAAGGATAAAGATGAGTAATTGCACATTTGAATTCAAATCAAATTTTGAATTCAAATGGACACCAACTCATCCCTTATCCACTAAAGGCGTGAGGCATGGCTTAAATTGTGCATAGAGTGATTTCATGAGAAACCTTTTCTCATGTAATAAATAGGACGTAAAAAAAGGGATAAGGTGCAAAGATTGATTGCCCATTCAAATTCATACTTTATTTTGAATTTGAATGGCCAACCAATCATCCTTATCCATCCATTTTGCACATTAAAGTGGGGTGTGGAGAGGGCTTGGCATGAGGAAAAAATTCATGAGAAGTTCCTTCTCATGAATCCAAATGGGTGCAATGGAAGTGAGGTGGCGCATGGAGATTGGGTCAAGGTGGTTTAATTATTTAAACCAACCTAATTGAACCAAATAAGTTAGGTCCAATTAGACTAATTTAAATCTAACTTAATTAGGCTTAATTAGGCTCAATAATATCCTAATCAAATCAAAAATTGACTAAGCCCAACCCTTGATCAAATCAGAGACCAAACCATCTCGACGATTAGGTCAACTCTTAACCTAATCGGGTCAAACCCAACTGAATCCAATTCAATTGGACTTGATCCAAAAATAATTACACCATCAAATTGTGTTAATTAGTGATCAAATCACTAATTAAATCTCTAATAAATATTGAGTCCAAATTCGATGGGCAATCAGGCATCAAAATTCATCGATATGTAAACCTGATCGAAAAATCTCAATCAGTGGGACTCTTGACCCCGGTACCCATAATGTGTGGAACTCATGATCAGAGAATCCTGATTCTCGATCACTGAGTCCCAAACATGTAGGATTCTACATCAGCCATCATATCAGATAAGAACCTCTAATGTGTGTGACCCCGTAGGTTCGAACCTAAGCTGGGAGCACAAGAACCAATTCCTGTACTAATCGAAGAGACCATCTAGCAATGGTATCCGACAATCGGATAGGTCGAATAGTCACAATCAAAACACTCAGAACCTATGTGAATATGGTTACTGTATAATTCATCCTTTTGATCTCTGTATTTAGGATGACTCAGGGTTAAACTGTCAATCCTGATTAGATCATCTGAATTATGCTCAACTCAAACAGTCCTGTGACTCCTCATAAGGACTACCCTGGCCAAGATTTTGCTAAATTGAAATATGACTATACACAGCTCCTAAACTGGAGTGGTCAATCCCATCTTGAAACATGCACCGACAAGTCAAGTACTTGACTACACCCAGCAGCCTTCTGTCACTGAATTAAAAATTCAGGTAGTCCAGTGCCTAAGTGCAGTGAGTTGCTTGTAAGTCACCATGGCGGTCTCAGGTCGGAGGGATATTTATACCCATATTCCATCGGAGCAAATCTTGACAGCAGAAATAGCTTCAGAGTCGGTCACGTTCAGTGCAGATGTACCCTTACATCTCACCTGTATACCATACCAGTATCTCCACACTCATTGGTTAAGAGGACAACCAACCTATATGGAACACAACGACCTATGCTTGATAAATGTTATCGTCCTTGGTAACAATGTATCATTTGATCGCGAACAGATTTAAGGACTAAACGATAAATCCTCCTTTGTCGAGTCTAAATAGTCCTAAGGACTTTACCACAACATAGGAGTTCATTAGAAGATGAAATATTTTGTGATAAAAAATACCAAAATAATTTTTGTTAATTTATAATTTATGTACAAATACAAAAATGAGCACAACTGTCAACAGGCTGACAATTGGCTTTGGGACACTATTCCCAACAGGTTAAACCCAATTCTTCTCTAGACTTGGATTCTTAATTAGATAAGGATTGTCCATAGCCTTGAACCTAGTCTAGATCCACTTTGATTTGGATTTAGATAGACACCTATTGGAGGGTCTAAAAGGATTGGATCAAGCCAATGAGTTGGCAAACAAATCACTTTATTTTTCTTCCTTAATATTTTCTTTTTGGTGTGGATTAATTGGAAAGAGAAGAGGAGATGAGGCGTATGCCTCCCTTTTCAAGTTTGAAAAAGTCCAAGCAGTGCACGCCCCTTTGGAGTTGGTGGTGAGAAAAGAGAGGGGCACACCCCCTCTTTGCTTTGGTATGGAAAAAGAAAGAGAGAGGGTCAACACCCCCTCTCTTGTGTGCATAAAAATCCTAAGGGGTGCCAAAGGTTGGCACCCTCTCTTCTTTCCCCCTTTGGCACCCTCTCTTCTTGCCTTATGGGATGAGGGGGTTTGGTGCCCCCTCTTCTTGCCTTATGGGATGAGGGCACCCCCTCATCTTGCCTAATAAGGTGTGGGTGCCCCCTTTACTTGCCTTATAGGGTGTGGGTCCTTTCCAATTGGATCTGATTTTCTTGGAAAGAAAACTAAAATAAAAGACAAGAGACCTCATGAGATAAGGACTGTTAGATGTGTGCCCTAGATGTCAGATTGGCCGATACATTCCTGTACAAATCTAAGGGCAAATTTATAATTTTGACTATAAATCAATAATTGGGTTATTCTTCTATCACATTGAGTACATTGTATCTGTGATACATCCTTTGAGTTAGTAGGAATGTCAATTCATATTTTCAAAAGTTAAAAATTTAAGGCATGAATTTACATAACTAACTCATAAACAGCTCCTAACCATAGGATCATCACGACGATGGTGGTCGATCCGAAAGGTTGGTGTACGATCACTTTCTTAGGATAGATGTGTCTTGAGTCTATGGTGTGGAGACATCAGAGTGAGAGTACAGGTATTTGTTGAGAACAAGAGTATTGAGCATGACCATATTGAGCAGTCATAAGGAAGTCTACCTTCTCGTTGATGACTAGCTCGATGCTGCAGTTGTGTGTCTAGTTTTTTGACCTGAGGTGCATCGACAGTTTATCTTGAGTGTATTATAGTTTGACTACACCATAACTCTATCTTCTAGCCATTCGAAATCCTGAGGTGTATATTGACTGTAGCATATTCATTGTAGGAACTAGGTCGCACCATGATGGGATCTATCAACCTCGATAGATGAGAGTAGTCCTATGATAATCAAAAGATCGAGTCCTTAAGCCCATGACCATGGCAGAGTGAAATAATAGAAAAAGAGTTTTCCATTGGGCTTTGACATCGAACTCGGATCGATCGATTGATTCATATGACTGATGTTGGGTTTGACGAGTTCACCTTAACCCTAATTCAGTCGGGACTCATGATAGAGGAACTCAATCACACAGGTAGCTGCACCGAGAGGTTCATCTTCAATTCTGATGGGTTGCCATCACATACTGCTAAGTATCATTGGTGGATTTTGGAAGCAATTAGAATGATATTGATGATCGATCATTCTAATTGTCTGAATCAAAAGAGTTCTGATCCATCGAAAGGAGTTTCGATGATGTCGATGATGAGATCATGACATATCTCATTACCATATGAAATTGAACCTAACTAGGTCATACAAATAAGGGTTAGGGTCTGGATGTCATCAATTAGGCTAACCCAATTGATTTAGATTAGATCCAATTAGGTTCAAGGAAATCGTGCTAGCACTCGATTGAGCCTAACTTTCTCCTCGTGTAATCTTTTCTGTCTTTACTGAGTCAAATATGATTTGACTTATCCAAAAAACCTTGAAAAAGTTTTTCTCAGTCTAAATAAAATTTGTCCAGCTCAAAAAAGGCTTGTCTTAATTCATGAGATGAATTTAAGACAAGCACCTGCTAATTCCTGTCACCTGCCAATTTCATTTGAGGACATCTGTCAAATATTGACATATGGGTCTTAAACTGAAGAGAGCTCATTGGAGAATTTTTGTAGAGTATCCACATGCCAAAAATCCAATTGAATTGGGTGCCATAATTAGATTATGGTGTGAGCCCAATTGGATTAAAGTGGGTGCCCCAAATGGATAAGAATGAAAGAGTCCTGATAAACTTGGACTCTTTGGCGCCACCTTGCTTGTGCTTATCTAAAGTTGGTGCCAACATAGGAGAGAGAATGGAGGTTTTTATCTGATGTGATCAGATGATATCACTCCACCAATCAAAATATTTCCAAAATTTATTGGAATTTTTTGATTGGTCGAATGATGTGGCACTGCACAGTATATAGGGTCTATAAAATCCCTGTCTGTACCTAGGGTTTGCAAGTTTCTGCCCAATACCCAGCCAAAATGAGAGTCCTCTCCTCTTCTCCACATCCTCCCTGCTCTCCTCTCTCCTCTCTTCACATCCAAAGAGTTGGACATCCATCTGGCAAAGATCCAAGGTGTGGTGATGCCTGGAACAGGAAGGCTGCAAGACATCTTCGACAAGCTGCTGCTCCAACTTCAGAAGGAGTTTTGAAGCACTTCCAAATCAGATAGAGATCTGATTTTTGGAGCATAGATTTGCAAGGAGAAGATGTTCCAAGTCCTACCCAAGTGGATACTGGTAGAGCCAGACGCTTGTCTGGCTACATCAGAACCTCGGGCTGTGCTGAGATCATCAACAGGGTAATCAGATTACCCTTGAGGTATTATTTGTTTCCTCATCCCTTTTAGATTTATTTTAGATTTAATATCAGATATGAAGATTAGATCTAGAGATTTAAATCTAAAATAAATATATAATAATTTTTTTTTTAATTATTTCATCTCAGATTTGATGAAATCTGGAAGAACCTATAAAGAAAAAGGCGATTTTTCCTTCAACTGGTATCAGAGCCAGGTTTTTGGTTTTATTTCAGATCTAATTTAGATCTAATTTTAATTTTAATTTATTTGATATTTAATAATTTTAAATATCACATTAGATATGATAAAATCTAAAATTAAAAATATTTAAAATTAAATCTAAGAAGATCTAACATGCATGAGATGCATGACTAGACTAAGATTAGTTGAATCCATGAACAGTCTTAAGTTTTATATTTTAATGAGATTAAAATATGAATTAAATTTAATTTATTTTTTATTTTTTTAATATTATAAGTATTATAATTAGATTAAAAAATAAAAAATAAAATTTTAATTTTTTCATAAAATTGATCTGTTGCATGCCTAGACTAGTTGTAGAATTGTTCCAGTAACTTGTCTAGAATAGATTTAATTTTGAATAATTCAATTTAAATCTTATTTTTTAGATATTATATATGATATATTAAATCTGAAAGCATATTAATTAGATCAATTTTTGATACATGAGATGTATGCAAAATATGTATTAGTTAGATCTTAAATTGTATATGTGATATGTTAATTTAGATCTAACTAGTTTTATAGTTAAATTTATATTTCTAATTAAGATGTTCCTCATGGCCGTCTGATCATAAGAACAAAGTAAAATTTTAAGACCCTCTCTTTTCATTCAATGGGATGTTCATATGACATGTAGGGGTGCCGCACGTTCATCCTTAATCAGAAATCAAAACTTACTTTTCTGCAAAACCCTAGATCCTGAAATCCTAGGATTTATTTTATATATTTTGTTTATGAACTCAAACTTAATTAATAAATTAAGTTTATGAAAATAATTTATTCTAAAATTAAAAATTTTAGATCTAAGATATTTTCATAAAATTGGGTTCGGGCTTGGGTAGCTCAATTAGGTCTAGCGGTTGATCAAACCAAAACAAGAGTTGGTTAGGTGGGATCATGAAAGCTAATAATTGACCAGCCTAATAGGATTAAGTCTGGGTCAAGATTGAATCACATTTAGATATGACTCGATCAAGTTAAGATCTAATTTGGCTCAGTGGTTAGAGCCTAAATTATAGGCTAACCCAATTAGTTCTGGTTCGATAATTTGGTGTCTAAGGTAAGTTGGACAGATACGATCGACTGGTTTTTAATTGGGAGCTACTCGACTCGAATGCATTTTTGTCGAGTTAATGGCATATCCCTCCCACCGGTCTCACTTACCTGGCCATATGTGTCGACTCAGTTCTGATTAGAGGTGGCTAACAATTCAAGCTAACCCATGCCACTAGGTTAGTTATAATTGTTATGACTATGTCAAGTCAAGTTTAATGAGATCTAAATCAAATCTCCCTAAAAAAATATTAAGTCTAGGTCTTCCACCATTGTGGATGTGCGAGCCCTTTCCAGGGTTGATTGTTCTCGGCTGGTTACAGTGGCTCAGTTGCATCGGGAAGACGCAACCATATCCATTAGGCATTGGATGCTACGGATTAGAGGATGGATTAGGCTCAATATTTCGATACGGTGAGGGACCCAATCAGGAATCTAGTTCGTGCAAATGGTGGATTTGGCTTAACTAAGGATTGGAGCAATATTTTAGATACGGTGAGCTTCATAAATTAGAGACCAAGTTTTGGGTGCACCATGATTAGAGAATCATTGGACAAGAGTTATCCACTCATTGGTTGACTCATCACTAATAACTGTTAGGTGAGGTGATGAGCCAGTCGGTGAGACCGCACCACCCACTAGAAATCACTAATCACAGAGATTTCACATATCTACCAAGGGAGTGTAGGGATCTGAGAAAATAGTGAGAGCCTAATTTATTTAAAAATAAAATTTTTAAATAAATTGGTTAAGTCTGATTACAAAATCTAACTAGAAACTTTTAACTCTCTATAGAAAATATGTCTGCCTCAAACCCCCTGACCAAAATACTAGACACCCACAGATTGATTGGACCCAATTTCAAGGACTGGTTGAGAAACTACAGAATTATTCTGGGTTTCAAAAAATTGACTCATGTCTTGGACCAGGACCCACCTGCCATGCCAGCACATTCGACTGCTGAATCGAGAGCATCTTTGAAAAAGTAGATGGATGATGATAACAAAGCATGGTACTACATGTTGGGTGCAATGTCTGATGACTTGTAGTGCCAACATAAGAACATTTTGATTACCTACCAAATGTTGCTCACCTAGAAGAGTTGTTTGGTGAACAGAGTCGCGCGGCCAAGTATCAAGTCTGTCAAAGACTTTTTAAGGCCAAGATGCGTGATGGGCAGTCAGTCCAAGATCATTGTTTGATAATGATCAAAGATCTTGAGAAGCTCGGTATCATCTTAGACAAAGATTTTCAGATTGATGTGATCCTTCAGTCCTTGTTTGATGCATATGGTCAGTTCATCATGAACTCCATATGCAAAAGATGCAGTGTACCTTGGCCGAGTTAATGAACATGCTGGTTACGGCTGAGCTTTCCATGAAGGGCTCAAAAGGCCAGTTCTTACTGTGGAGCAGACTTCTTCCAAGAAAAAATCTTTTGGAAAGAAAAAGAAGTCTGCGAAGAAGCAGAAGGTGGATGGCAAGAAGAAGAAGACAGAACCGAAGAAGAAGGCTACTGATAAGAAAAAATATTTTCACTACCAATCAGACGGTCATTGGAAGCGAAACTGTCCTCAGTATCTGGCCACCCTGAAGAACAAAAAGGATGGTCCTTCTGAAGGTATGCTCATTTTAAAATCTAATCTTATGGTTTCTTCTACATCCAGTTGGGTGCTTGACTCGGTTCTAGTGCTCATTTGTGCACTTCTATGCAGGATCTTGAGGAGAGTAGGAGGCTGAGGGATGGAGAGATGATCCTACGCATCGAGAATAGAGCAAGAGTTGCTGCTGTGGTCGTGGAAACCTACCCTCTGCGATTACCATTAAGATTAGATTTATTTCTTAGAGATTGTTATTATGTGCCTGCAGCAAGCAGAAATTTGATTTCTGTTTCATGTTTAGCACAAGAAGGCTATGTGATTAGCTTTCATAAGATCCATTATAATATTTTTTATAAAAATAATAAAGTTACAGATGATTTTCTTATTAACGATCTCTATCAGCTATATATTGATGTATCTGTATTTAATATCGAGCAAAATATGAATGCCATAGGAATTAAAAGGTCTAGAGATAGTCTAAATGATAGGTATCTGTGGCACCTAAAGCTAGGTCATATAGCGGAAGACAGGGTTAACAAATTAGAGAAATTCGAGCTATTGAGTCCGTTGACTTCTGAGTCATATCCAGTTTGTGAATCATGCCTTCAAGGCAAAATGACCTAGCTTCCTTTTATGGGACATGGGGAAAGGGCCACAGACCTACTTGCCCTAGTACATATGGATGTATGCGGCCCATTTGATGTGCCGGCTAGAGGCAACTATGTCTACTTCATCACCTTTATCGATGATATGTCTAGGTACGGGTATGTGTTTCTAATGAAACACAAGTCTGAAGCTTTTGAAAGGTTCAAAAAATTCAAACATGAGGTAGAAAAACAAACAGAAAAGCCCATTAAGGTTCTTCGATCAGATCAAGGAGGTGAATACCTTAGTCAAAATTTTCTAGACTATCTTAAGAACAATGGTATAGTCTCTCAATGGACTCCACCTGGAATGTCTCAACTCAACGGAGTTTCAGAACGGAGAAATCAGACCCTATTAGATATGGTCCATTCCATGATGAGCTTCACGGACCTCCCTGAATTTTTTTGGGGATATTGTCTCATGACAGCAATTTATGTATTGAATAGGGTTTCCTCTAAAACCATTCCTACCACACCGTATGAGATATGGCATGGTAAGAAGTCAAGTCTGAATCATCTCAAAATTTGGGGTTGTCTGGCTCATGTCAAGAGACAACAGGCGGACAAATTAGAGTTCAGGTCTTTTAGAGCTCAATTCATAGGATATCCTAAAGAGTCATTAGTGTTGGAAAATGTGTCCCAAAAAGCCAATCGTCAAGCTGTTGACGGTTGAGAAACCAAGTATTGTAATTGATTTGTTAATAAATAAAATATATTTGGCATTTTCATCATAAGCTTTCATCTTCTAATGAACTCCATTGTTATGATGAAGTCCTTAGGACTATTTAGGTTCGATAAAGAGAAGATTTATCGATTAGTCCTTAAAACTGTTCACGACCAAATGATAGGCTGTTAATAAGGACGACAGCTTCTATCGAGCATAGGTCACTGTAGGCCATATGGGTTGGTTGTCCTCTTAACCAAGGAGTGTGGAGACACTGGTATGGCATACAGATGAGATGTAAGGGTACATCATCATTGAACGTGACCAACTCTAGAGTATTCTACTGTCGAGAATATCTCTGATGGGATATAGGTATAAGTGTCCCTTAGACTTGAGATCGCCTCAGTGACTTGCAAGCAACTCACTGTGCTTTGGTACTGGACTAACTGAATTTCTAATTCAGGGATGGAAGGCTTCTAGGCACAGTCAAGTACTTGCAAAGTCAGAGTGTGATCGAGATGGGATTGACCACTCCAAGAGTTGGAGAAGAATGAGTCGCTGTATTTCAATTTAGCAAAACCTTAGCCAGGGTAATCCATCAGATGGATTTGATATTTTGAAATACAATGTGGACAACCTGATCAGAGTTGACAGTTAAACTCTGGGGTATCCTATGATCATTTTGGTCAAGGAGATGAATTATATGAAAACTATATCCGTATGGGTTCTAAGGATGTTGTTCTACACATTCGACCTATCCGATCGTCGGGTACCATTGCTAGACGGTCACTTCGATTGGTATAGAAATTTATTCCTATGCTACCGACTTAGGTTCGGACCTATGAGGTCACACACATTAGAGTTCATGATCCGATCGGATGGTTGATCAATGATTAAGAATCGTTCTAGGGTTAGATGATCAATACGATTGATATTTAACCCAGTGCAAGTGTTGCAGGAGGATCGATTAGCAATTTGATTGCTAATTGGCTTAATTTGATTAAGCCAATGGGATGAGATTAAGTCTAATTAAATATGATTTAATTAGATTTGGTTTGGGCTTGATTGGATCAAGTCCAATTGGTTTATTGGATAAGCCAAGTGCAAGAAAAAACTAGTCCTAGTTCAAATAGGACTTGGGTCAATCTAATTTCTAATTTGATTAGAAAATTAAATCAGATTTAAATATAATTTAATCTGATTAAATTAGGTTCTTAATTGGGTTAAGACCTATTTTAATTGGGTTGATCTAATTTTGATTTGATTTAGTTTGGAAAACCAAATTAAAACAAGTTATGAGACAGAATCCTAGTAGGACTAGGATTCCACCTTGCGCCACATAAACCTTCTCCATGCCCTCTCTCTTATTCAATGCCAATCTCCACTTATTTTGTGCAACAAAAGCCCTCTCCCAGATCTCTCCCACGTTCACAAAAGGTCTCCTCTCTTCTTTCTTACATGGAAGGTGGTTTGGATCAAATCTAAAAGGAATAAGTTTGGATTTCGAATTCTATGAGATAGAGTTTTAGAAATCCAAAACTCTTTCAATTTTGCACCGAATTTATCCAAATTTTTTTTAGAATTTTCATGGCTTTTAGGGTATACATTATGCACCCTTTTCTTGTGATCCATGCATGAAAATATGGAGGAGGTGCTCAAGAGTTGGGCATCCCTTAACTTGCCATGTTTGGATAAGCCTTGACTAGGTGTTTGACCTAGACAAGGACTCTATCATATCTCTCTATATAAGATGAGTTTCTATATAAAATTTTAGGGGGAGATAGATATTTGAGAGATCTTTCTGTCATCCAAAAATCAAAGAGAAATACCTTTGGGTCGTGGAGATATAAAAGATGCAAGTTTGGGTGTCTAGAGAGAAAAACGTGAAGAAGAAGAGGGTCTTCTTCTAGGGTTTTTATTTTCATATCTTTCCTCCTTCCATCTTGAGTTTCCTGAGAGCGTCTCAGATCTGAAACTTCTCCTTCTACTTTCCTTCTTTGAAAGAGTCCAAATCAAGAAGAAGGAGGCACCTGATCAACCATCAAAGAAGGATCAGCGCAGTACTAGCATACTGTGCTGATTTCCTGAAGCAGGACTTCTGATCGAGATTCGTGGGCTCATGTGGACGACTCCTAGAGGCCGGACATGTGTGCGGCTTGCAACATCATTCTTAAGCCCGGATCAGCGAGGTTAGAGCATCTAACTTGCAAGGTAATAGATCTGATCTATTGTTTAATACATACATTAGATGTGGTATAAAAATATGTTGATATGATCAACATGTAGTTCATGCTATATTTATATATTTTAATTTCTGATTTAATTTTATGTAATAATCATGTAATAGAATCTTAGATCTAGGGATTCTCTAGTTTTAGAAAATAAATTTTGATTTATTTTAGTCTTCCGCTGTATGATCTTGAAAAAGTTTCAAGATCTAACCCTGAAATCCTAGATCTGGTTCCTACAATTGGTATCAGAGCCTAGGTTCTTTATTACATGATTATTTATACATGCTTAGATTATTTTTAGATTAGATCTAATTTATAATCTGATTATTAAATCTAAAATTAAAATTTTAGATCAATCACAAACTGTAAGGTTGTCCTACTGTAAGGTTTACCCCTTACAGTGCAAAGGTTGTCCTAGTTTGTGTAGATCTATCTTTAATCATAAATTTATTAGATATGATCTAGATTAAATTTATAATTTATTAGATTTAAAAGATATTTAAATCTGAAATAAAATCTCTTTGTTAATAATTTTTGTGCAAAGAAATTGTTTAAAGTTGAAATTGTTTCAATTACATGAACCTGTTTAGATTAGATCTAAAGTAGTTTCATGTTTATTTCACTTGCATCTTGATTATGAATCAAACATGCAATATGGTTGGTAGAATCATATTGTAAAATTATTTTACAAATATGAAAATTATTTTTTGAAAAGTCGAACCCAACCCTCAGCCCAAAACTTAATTAAGAATTAAGAAGTTGTTTGATTAGGTTCTAGGATTGTGAATTGAAGAACCTAAGATACAAATCATAACACATTGGATTAATGGGTTAGTGGGAATTAGGTCCATTAATTGGGTTAGACCTATGGTTAGATTAAAGATGGACTTAATTAGAGAATTGACTAAATCTAATCAATTGTTGTCTTAGATTAGGTCAAGGATTCTCTAGATCAATTACAATAGTTGTAGTTGGTCAAGTCCATGTCTTTAACGAGAACCAAATGGACTTGATTCTTGGCTAAGCGATCTAGCACGAACTGTTAGGTTGATCTAATCGAAACTAATTAAACCAGTTGGTGTCTAAGGTAAACCAGACCGGTGGTTTTTAATTGGGAGCCCGCTTACCTGGCCATTTCTGATGGTGTCTAAGGCAAGCTTTGGCAGACCCTCCCACTGATCGAACTTACCTGGCCTCTTGGTGAAATTATGTTTTGATCGGATCACTTGACTATTCGAGCTGACCCATGTCAGCTAGGTAAATCAGTGTGACTGATTTAGGTGCTCCTAGACCAGCCCCTTTAATGGTCTCCCTTAAGCTGACTTGGTGAAGCCAGTGGGAGGATCATGATAAGCTGGTTCATCTGACCTCATCCTCTAAATTATTTAAATCCTCTAAAATTATTAGGTCCTTAAAATGATAAAGTTATGGAGATAACTGAGTCATAGCCTCCCATTAAGGTGTTTGATAATGAGTCCATTAACTCAATAATCATTGCAGACCCAAAGGCCTGGTGCTTGTTGACTAATGGAATTATCACTCATCATATGATGACTTGGAAGTGTCTCTTTAATGGTGGTTAGGTGAGCCAACCAAAGTTGGGCTTAATCATTCGTTGGTTAGATACACCAAGTATGATCATGTTAATGGTTGGACCTAACTGGATCCTTACAGTGGAGGCCAAAGCCTACTGATTAGGTTTCTGGGGCAAAATTAAAATTACTAGAAATTGTTTAGAGAAACAATTGGTTATGAACCTACCCTTAGATGTACATGGGTTGACCAACCAAAGTTGGGCTTGTGTGCAGTCTAAGTGGATTCTAGTACCCGCTAAGGAATTAGGGTAATTCTTCGAGTTGGAGGTAGAGGCTACCAATTCGAATAAAATAGTGGGAGAAACCTTTTGATTAAAGTCCAAATCTTTAGGTTTAATGAATCAATTACTAATTAGGTTATGGTTCTCTTTTGTGCAGATATGGCCACTTTCCTATCGCTCTGATCATTGTTGGACAATGATAAGTTGGTGGGATCCAATTTCGGTAGCTGGTACCGAAAGTTGAAGATAGTCCTAGAGCATGAACGGATCCTATATGTGATAATGGATCCTGCACCTGAGGAGCCAGCTGTCAATGCACGTGGAACAGTCAGAGACACTTACCAGAAGTGGCTCAGTGACCGGACCACGGTGCGCTGTATCATGCTGGCTGCTATGAGCGACGAGTTCAGTCGCAGATTCGAGATGGCTCAGCCAAAGGACATGCTTCAAGTATTGGAGGATGCCTTTGGCACACCCGATGACGTGGAGAGGCACAAGACTAGTTGTGCCATCTTCAATGCCAAAATGCGGGATGGTACCTCTGTCACTGATCATGTATTGTACATGATCGAGCTGATGGAACGATTGAGCAAGCTCGGCTTTCCCTTGCATGAGCAGCTTGGGAAAGATGCAATACTGAACTCGCTGCCTAAGACTTATCTCCCATTCCTCACTCATTATAGAATGACAAAGCCTGAAGTAAACTACCACGGATTATTGGGGTTACTTCAAAACTTTGAGAAAGATCACCAACTCCATAAGGAGTCGGTGAACTTAGTGGGAGGTTCATCTTCTGGTTCTCGACCCTTTAAGAAAGGGAAGAAGAACAAGAAGAAGAAAGTGATGAAGGTGCAAGTTCATGCTGGGACATCTGTGCAGTCTCAGACCAAAAAGATCAAACCCGATAAGAGTCAAGCTGAATGCTTCTTTTGCAAGAAGCGGGGGCACTGGAAGAGGAACTGTCCCCAGTACATTGCCTCCCTAGACCCGAACAGGCAGAGAAAGCAGCAAGTTGTTGCTGGGCAAGGTATTTATATGATAACTCCTTGCAATTTCTCTATTTGTGATATAACTGACTGGGTATTGGATACCGGTAGCCCTTACCATATTTGCAATTCGTTGCAGGGGTTGCAGGTCAGTAGGAGATTCGAGCAAGGTGAGAGGTTCCTGAACGTTGGAGATGGAAGATCAGTTCCAGTTCTAGCATTAGGAATCTTGAAACTTGTATTTGAATCCCATATCGTTGTTCTTAATGATTGTCATTTCTGTCCCAATTTCTTTTTAAATATCATTTCTGTAGGCCTTCTGGCCAAAAATGATTATGAAATTTCAATAAAGAAACAAATTTGTAATATCATTGAGAATGGTGTTACTATTTTTTATGGATATTTGAACAATGGTGTGTATATGTTATCACAACCTGTTAATGTAGTCTATTCAACTGGCAAGCACCCTAGATTAGAGAGTGTGTCAGATATCTACTTATGGCACTGTAGGCTAGGTCATATAAACAAGAACAGAATAAACAGGTTGACTCAAGAGGAAATCCTCGAAGTTAGTGATTGTGAATCACTTCCAACCTGTGAGTCCTGTCTTCTTGGTAAAATGACCAAGTCACCTTTTACTGGAAAAGGTGAGAGAGCTACTGAGCTCTTGGGCCTAGTACATACTGATGTATGCGGACCCATGAGCACCAGTGCTAGAGGTGGATATTTCTACTTCATAACTTTCACGGATGACCTATCCCGATATGGATATGTCTATCTGATGAAACATAAGTCGGATTCATTTGAAATGTTCAAACGATTCCGAAGTCAAGTAGAAAAATAAACTTGGAAGAGTATTAAAACTCTTCGATCTGATCGAGGAGGAGAATACCTTTCTAGTGAATTTCTCACATATCTAAGAGAGAATGGGATTCTCTCCCAATGGACTCCTCCAGGAACACCACAGCATAATGGTGTGTCTGAAAGGAGGAATCGGACTCTGTTAGACATGGTCCGATCCATGATGGGTTTTGCTAGCTTGCCGAATCCTTCTGGGGATATGCACTCGAATCGGCCTGTTATCTATTAAATAGGGTTCCAAGTAAGTCTGTAATTAAGACTCCATATGAGATATGGACGGGACGTAAGCCAGCACTTTCACACCTTAGGGTCTGGGGGTGCCCGGCCTATGTCAAACGATTAGTCACAGACAAACTTGGACCTAGGTCTGACAAATGCTCATTCATAGGGTACCCCAAAGAGACAAAAGGATATTTTTTCTACCATGCTGATGAACAAAAGGTGTTCGTCAGCCTTAAGGCAATCTTTTTAGAAAAGGAGTTCCTTGGTGAAGGAACCGTTGCCTCTAAGGTTGAACTTGATGAAGTTCAACAGGTAGAAGGACCGACACCAATAGCTGAACCTGAGTCGGATATGATTAGATCAGATCTAGAGCCCAATATACCTGTACCATTAAGGCGATCCGGTAGAGTACCGCATCAGCCGGACAGATACTATGGTTTCTTGATCCGGGATGGTGATCCCATTGAACTTGATGAGAATAATGAGGATCCGATCACCTATATGGATGCTATGCAGAGACCTGATTCCGAGAAATGGCTTGAAGCCATGAAATCCGAAATGGAGTCCATGAAGGTCAACGATGTATGGACATTGGTTGACCCACCTGAAGGGGTTAAACCCATTGGGTGTAAATGGGTCTTCAAAAGGAAGAGGGGTGCAGACGGAAAGGTGGAGACCTATAAAGCCCGTCTGGTTGCCAAGGGGTATCTCAACGTTATGATATTGACTATGATGAGACGTTTTCCCCTGTGGCAATGCTCAAATCTATTCGGATAATGCTTGCAATAGCTGCCCATCTAGATTATGAGATCTGACAGATGGATGTAAAGACAACTTTCCTGAATGGAGAGCTGACTGAAGAGGTGTATATGATACAACCTGAAGGGTTTACATCCACAGATGAGTCCAAGGTGTGCCAGCTTCAGAGATCCATTTATGGACTGAAGCAAGCTTCTCAGAGTTGGAACATGCATTTTGATAAGGTGATCAAAACGTATGGCTTCATTAAGAATGGAGAAGAGCCCTGCATCTATAAATGGGCAAATGGTCCAGTTGTGGTATTTCTTGTATGTGGATGACATTCTCTTAATCGGGAATGACATCCCCGCACTACAGGGAATAAAAGTTTGGTTGTCATCACAGTTCTCCATGAAGGACTTGGGTGAAGCATCCTACATCCTAGGGATGAAGATCTATAGGGATAGATCTAAAAGGATGCTTGGGTTATCCTAGTCCATGTACATAGACACTGTGCTGAAGAGGTTCAGCATGGAGAATTCCAAGAAGGGCTATCTACCGATAGGCCATGGAATTTTTCTCTCTAAGAAGGATTGTCCGACAACTCCTGAAGAGAGAGAGCGTATGAGTAGAGTCCCATATGCTTCAGCCGTGGGATCTATCATGTACGCCATGACATGTACAAGACCAGATGTGGCATACTCACTAGGAGTAGTGAGTAGATACCAATCTGATCCTGGAGAAGATCACTGGAAAGTGGTTAAAGCCATCCTTAAGTATTTGAGAAATACTAAGGACCAATGGTTGGTTTATGGCGAGTCAGATCTAAAACTTGTGGGGTTCACAGACTCCAGCTTCCAATCTGACCATGATGGCAGCAGGAGCGTGTCGGGTTATATCTTTACTCTGAATGGTGGAGCCATCTGCTGGAAGAGTTCCAAGCAACATACTGTGGCAGACTCTGTTTGTGAAGCGGAGTATATCGCAGCATCAGATGCCATGAAGGAAGCTGTGTGGCTGAGGAAATTCATCAACGAGCTCGGAGTAGCACCCTTCCCCGATGGTCCGGTCCTGCTCTATTGCGACAGCACTGGTGCCATAGCTCAGGCGAAGGAACCCAAAGCACATCAGCAGACGAAGCACATCTTGCGCCGCTTCCACTTGGTCCGGAAGATCGTGGATCGAGATGACGTCGACCTTCAGAAGATCGACGGAAAGGAGAACCTAGCCGACCCTTTCACTAAAGCCCTGACAATAAAGGAGTTCGACAACCACAAGTCGAAGATGGGTATTAGATACTGTGCCGAGTGGCTTTAAGACAAGTGGGAGTTGTTGGAAAATGTGTCCCAAAAAGTCAATCGTCAAGCTGTTGACGGTTGAGCAACCAAGTATTGTAATTGATTTGTTAATAAATAAAATATATTTGGCATTTTCATCATAAGCTTTCATCTTCTAATGAACTCCATTGTTATGATGAAGTCCTTAGGACTATTTAGGTTCGATAAAGAGAGGATTTATCGATTAGTCCTTAAAACTGTTCACGACCAAATGATAGGCTGTTAATAAGGACGACAGCTTCTATCGAGCATAGGTCACTGTAGGCCATATGGGTTGGTTGTCCTCTTAACCAAGGAGTGTGGAGACACTAGTATGGCATACAGATGAGATGTAAGGGTACATCATCATTGAACGTGACCAACTCCAGAGTATTCTACTGTCGAGAATATCTCTGATGGGATATAGGTATAAGTGTCCCTTAGACTTGAGATCACCTCAGTGACTTGCAAGCAACTCACTGTGCTTTGGTACTGGACTAACTGAATTTCTAATTCAGGGACGGAAGGCTTCTGGGCACAGTCAAGTACTTACGAAGTCAGAGTGTGATCGAGATGGAATTGACCACTCCAAGAGTTGGAGAAGAATGAGTCGCTGTATTTCAATTTAGCAAAATCTTGGCCAGGGTAATCCATCAGATGGATTTGATATTTTGAAATACAATGTGGACAACCTGATCAGAGTTGACAGTTAAACTCTGGGGTGTCCTATGATCATTTTGGTCAAGGGGATGAATTATATGAAAACTATATCCTCATGGGTTCTAAGGATGTTGTTCTACACATTCGACCTATCCGGTCGTCGGATACCATTGCTAGACGGTCACTTCGATTGGTATAAAAATTTGTTCCTATGCTACCGGCTTAGGTTCGGACCTATGAGGTCACACACATTAGAGTTCATGATCCGATCGGATGGTTGATCAATAATTAAGAATCGTTCTAGGGTTAGATGATCAATACGATTGATATTTAACCCAGTACAAGTGTTGCAGGAGGATCGATTAGCAATTTGATTGCTAATTGGCTTAATTTGATTAAGCCAATGGGATGAGATTAAGTCTAATTAAATATGATTTAATTAGATTTGGTTTGGGCTTGATTGGATCAAGTCCAATTGGTTTATTGGATAAGCCAAGTGCAAGGAAAAACTAGTCCTAGTTCAAATAGGACTTGGGTCAATCTAATTTCTAATTTGATTAGAAAATTAAATCAGATTTAAATATAATTTAATCTGATTAAATTAAGTTCTTAATTGGGTTAAGACCTATTTTAATTAGGTTGATCTAATTTTGATTTGATTTGGTTTGGAAAACCAAATTAAAACAAGTTATGAGACAGAATCCTAGTAGGACTAGGATTCCACCTTGCGCCACATAAACCTTCTCCACGCCCTCTCTCTTATTCAACGCCAATCTCCACTTATTTTGTGTGACAAAAGCCCTCTCCCAGATCTCTTTCACGTTCACAAAAGGTCTCCTCTCTTCTTTCTTGCATGGAAGGTGGTTTGGATCAAATCTAAAAGGAATAAGTTTGGATTTCGAATTCTATGAGATAGAGTTTTAGAAATCCAAAACTCTTTCAATTTTGCACCGAATTTATCCAAATTTTTTTTGGAATTTTTGTGGCTTTTAGAGTATACATTATGCACCCTTTTCTTGTGATCCATGCACTAAAATATGGAGGAGGTGCTCAAGAGTTGGGCATCCCTTAACTTGCCATGTTTGGATAAGCCTTGACTAGGTGTTTGACCTAGACAAAGACTCTATCATATCTCTCTATATAAGATGAGTTTCTTCATAAAACTTTAGAGAGAGATATATATTTGAGAGACCTTTCTGCCATACAAAAATCAGAGAGAAATACCTTTGGGTCGTGGAGATATAAAAGACACAAGTTTGGGTGTCTAGAGAGAAAAACGTGAAGAAGAAGAGGGTCTTCTTCTAGGGTTTTTATTTTCATATCTTTCCTCCTTCCATCTTGAGTTTTCTAAGAGTGTCTTAGATCTGAAACTTCTCCTTCTACTTTTCATCTTTGGAAGAGTCCAAATCAAGAAGAAGGAGGCACCTGATCAACCATCAAAGAAGGATCAGTGCAGTACTAGCATACTGTGCTGATTTCCTGAAGCAGGACTTCTGATCGAGATTCGTGGGCTCGTGTGGATGACTCCTAGAGGCCGGACGCGTGTGCGGCATGCAACATCATCCTTAAGCCCGGATCAGCGAGGTTAGAGCATCTAACTTGCAAGGTAATAGATCTGATCTATTGTTTAATACATACATTAGATGTGGTATAAAAACATGTTGATATGATCAACATGTAGTTCATGCTATATTTATATATTTTAATTTTTGATTTAATTCCATGTAATAATCATGTAATAGGATCTTAGATCTAGGAATTTTTTGGTTTTAGAAAATAAATTTTGATTTATTTTAGTCTTTCGCTGTATGATCTTGAAAAAGTTTCAAGATCTAACCCTGAAATCCTAGATCTGGTTTCTACAATTAGGATACTATTTCTATATTCTGGAAGACCACAATGTGATTGTGAGTCAAAATACTATTTTTCTTAAAAAATAGTTTATTCAAGATGGTAGCATCGAACAAATAATTAAGCTTAAGGAGAATGTCTTCCAAGAGCAACGAGCTAAAGAACTTGAGAAACCTAATCAATCAGAACCAGTCTTAATACAACCTCTTCCACCTCATAGATCGACTAGAATTTTTCATCCTCCTGAAAGGTACTTAGGTACCATATAAGAGGATGTAGAGAAAATGTTTCTCATGGAAAATGGGGTTCATGGTGATGATCCCAAGACCTATGATGAGACGATATCAGATATCGACTTCGAGAAATGGTTAGAGGCAATGAGATCAGAAATTGACTCGATGTACTCAAACTAAGTCTGGACCTTGGTAGATCTACCTGAAGGTATTGTACCTATTGGGTGTAAATGGATCTTCAAGAGAAAGATAGGTGCAGATGAGAATGTGGAGATATTCAAGGATACCTTCTCGCCCATAGCCATGCTAAAATCCATCCGCACATTGCTTGCTGTTGCAGCCTATTTCGATTATGAAATATGGCAGATGGATGTGAAAATGGTATTCTTAAATGGATATCTTGAGGAAGATATCTATATGGAATAGCCGCTTGGTTTCACATCCAGTGATGATGATCACAGGATCTGCAAGCTGCAAAGGTCCATTTATGGACTTAAGCAAGCATCTCGGAGCTAGAATACTTATTTCAATGATATGATCAAAATGTTTGGTTTCATCAAGAATGAGGAGGAACCATGTGTGTTCAAAAAAGTCAGTGAGAGCGCAGTTATCTTCCTCGTATTGTACATAGATGACATCCTCCTAATTGGGAATGACATTCCCATGTTGACCTTAGTCAAAGTATGGTTGTCTAAGGAGTTCTCTATGAAAGATCTAGGAGTGGCATCCTTTATATTGGGTATTAAGGTCTATAGAGATAGACCAAATAGGATGCTCAGACTTTCACAGAAGATGTACATAAAGGAGGTGCTAAAAAGGTTTAGCATGGAAAACTCCAAAAGAGGTTTATTACCTTTTAGACATGGCATTCATCTCTCCAAGAAGATGTGCCCTAGCACACTTGAGGAGATTGAACGCATGAGCAAGATCCCTTATGCTTCGGCAATAGGGAGCTTCATGTATGTCATGCTATGTACACGACCTGATATAGCCCATGCTGTGAGTGTCACAAGCAGATATTAGTCGAATCTAGGCGAAGAGCACTGGACTTTTATGAAATGTATCCTTAAGTACTTGAGAAAGACTAAGGATATGTTTCTAGTCTTTAGGAATGGAGAACTTCAGATTCAGAGATATACAGACCAGACTTTATGTCTGATATAGATGATCGAATGTCGATATCTCTGAGTTTGTTCATTTACAATGGTGGTGCAGTTAGCTGGAAGAGTTCCAAGCAGATGGCGATTGCTGATTCCACCATGGAGGCAGAGTACATTGCTGCATCAGAAGCTACGAAGGAGGTATTCTGGTATAAGAAGTTTGCCGCAGAGCTTGGAGTGATGTCATCGGATGCCATACCTCTTTACTATGATAATAATGGCGCCATAGCCCTAGTTAAGGAGCCAAGATCTCACCAGAAGTTCAAGCACATCGAGCGGCGATTCTATTTGATCCGTGATTACCTCAAAAAGGATTATGTCGAGGTCAAGAGAGTCGACTTCACAGTCAACGTGGCAGACCCATTGACAAAGCCATTAGGCTAGCAAGAGATCGAAGCCTATCTTGAGAAGATGGGACTTAGATATGTAGCCAATTGGCATTAGGTCAAGTGGGAGTTTGTTAGATGTGTGCCCTAGATGCCAGATTGGCCGACACATTCCTGTACAAATTTATAGGCAAATTTATAATTTTAACTATAAATCAATAAATAGGTTATTCTTCTATCACATTGAGTACATTATGTCTGTGATACATCCTTTGAGTTAGCAAGAATGTCAATTCATATTTTCAAGAGTTGAAAATTTAAGGCATGAATTTACATAACTAACTCATAAACAGCTCCTGACCATAGGATCATCACGAGGATGGTGATCGATTTGGAAGGTTGGTGTACGATCGCTTCTTTAGGGTAGATGTATCTTGAGTCTACGGTGTGGAGACATCGGAGTGAGAGTACAGGTATTCATTGAGAATGAGAGTACTGAGCGTGACCATATCGAGCAGTCATAAGGAAGTCTACCTTCTCGTCGATGACTAGCTTGATGCTATAATTGTGTGTCTAGTTTTTTGACCTGAGGTGCATCGATAGTTCACCTTGAGTGTGTTATAGTTTGACTACACCATAACTCGATCTTCTAGCCATTCGGAATCCTGAGGTGTATGTTGGCTGTAGCATATTCATTGTAGGAACTAGGTTGTACCAAGATGGGATCTATCAACCTCGGTAGATGAGAGTAGTCCTATGATAATCGAAAGATCGAGTCCTTAAGACCATGGCCATGATAGAGTGAAATAATGGAAAAATAGTTTTTCATTGGGGTTTCGCATCAGACTCGGATCGATCGATTGATTCATATGACTGATGTTGGGTTTGACGAGTTCACCTTAACCCTAATTCAGTCGGGACTCATGATAGAGGAACTCAATCACACAGGTAGCTGCACTGAGAGGTTCATCTTCAATTTTGATGGATTACCACCACATACTGCTAGGTGTCACTAGTAGATTTTGAGAGCAATTAGAATGATATTAATGATCGATCATTCTAATTGTCTGAATCAGAAGAGTTCTGATCCATCGAAAGGAGTTTCGATGATGTCGATGATGAGATCATGACATATCTCATTACCATACAGAATTAAACCTAACTAGGTTACACAAATAAGGGTTAGGGTCTGGATGTCATCAATTGGGCTAACCCAATTGATTTGGATTAGATCCAATTAGGTTCAAGAAAATCGTGCTAGCACTCGATTGAGCCTAACTTTCTCCTCATGTAATCTTTTCTATCTCTACTGAGTCAAATATGATTTGACTCACCCAGAGAACCTTGAGAAAGTTTTTCTTAGTCTAAATGAAGCTTGTCCAGCTGAGAAAAGGCTTGTCTTAATTCATGAGATAAATTTAAGACAAGCACCTGCTAATTCCTGTCACCTGCTAATTTTATTTTAGGACATCTGTCAAATGTTGACATATGGGTCTTAAACTGAAGAGAGCTCATTGGAGGATTTTTGTAGAGCGTCTACATGCCAAAAAATCAATTAAATTGGGCACCATAATCAGATTTTAGCATGAGCCCAATTGAATTAAAGTGGGCACCCTAAATGGATAAGAATGAAAGAGTCCTGATAAACTTGGACTCTTTGGTGCCACCTTGCTTGTGCTTATCTAAAGTTGGCACCAACATAGGAAAGTGGGTGGGAGTTCTTATCTGATATGATCAGATGACATCACTCCACCAATCAAATTTTTTTCAAAATTTATTGGAATTTTTTGATTGGTCGAATGATGTGGCACTACGCAGCATACAGGGTCTATAAAATCCCTGTCTGTGCCCAGGGTTTGCAAGTTTCTACCCAATACCAAGCTAAAACGAGAATCCTCTCCTCTTCTCCATATCCTCCCTTCTCTCCTCTCTCCCCTCTTCATGTCCAAAGAGTTGGGCATCCATCTGGCAAAGATCCAAGGCATGGAGATGCCTGGAACAGGAAGGCTGTAGGACATCTTTGACAGGCTGCTGCTCCAACTTCAGAAGGAGTTCTGAAGTACTTCCAAATCAGATAGAGATCTAATTTTTGGAGTGTAGATTCATGAGGAGAATATGTTCTAGGTCCTACTTAAGTGGATATGGTAGAGGCTAGGCACTTGCGTGGCTACATCAGAACCTCGGGCTGTGCTGAGATCATCTATAGGGTAATCAGATTATCCTTGAGGTATTATTTGTTTCCTCATCTCTTTCAGATTTATTTTAGACTTAATATCAGATATGAAGATTAGATTTAGAGATTTATATCTGAAATAAATGTAGGATAATTTTTTTTTAAATTATTCTGTCCCAGATTGGATGAAATCTGGAAGATCCTACAAAGGAAAAGGCGGTTTCAACACCCCCTCTCTTGTGTGCATAAAAATCCTAAGGGGTGCCAAAGGTTGGCACCCTCTCTTCTTGCCCCCTTTGGCACTCTCTCTTCTTGCCTTATGGGATGAGGGGGTTTGGTGCCCCCTCTTCTTGCCTTATGGAATGAGGGCACCCCCTCATCTTGCCTAATAAGGTGTGGGTGCCCCCTTTACTTGCCTTATAAGGTATGGGTCCTTTCCAATTTGGCCTGATTTTCTTGGAAAGAAAACTAAATTAAAAGACAAGAGACCTCATGAGATAAGGACTAGCCTTTTTAGCCTGATTGGAGATTAATTTGAAATCAAGAAAATGCTCTATTTAAGAGATGATCTCCTAGGGTTTGAAGAAGAATTGAGAATTTAGATCTAAACCCCTCTCCATCTCCATGCCATCCTCTCCTTCTCCTCTCTCTTCAACGCCCAAGGGTTGGGCATCCCACCTTTTCATATGCCCAAGTTGTTAGGTGATCTCTTCTACATCAAGGAACAAGAAGGAAGGCTGCAGTTCAAGTATTGAGATTGCAGACAAAGATCAATAGTTGATCAAAGATCTAAAAGATTGAGATTCATCTTGGAGAAGATAAATCTAAAATGAGAAGAAAGGTTCAAGATTGATTCTGATGGATACCTGTAGAGGTCGGACGTATGTGTGGCTCAAAAACCTTCAAATCTACGATCATTGATTGCAGTATATTTTGACCCAGGCAAAATATTAAGATGTGATCTCAATTTTTTTTTTTTTATTTTCAGATTATATGCAGGTCTTAGATCTAGGGCTCGGATAGATATAGATTATATCTATTGTGGGGCTAAAGAGTTTAATCTCGATCAATTTTCATTGCTATTTCAAGTCGATTTTTGAAATCTATGCATGCAAGTCTACCTGTATCGCTAACACAGATTGCTTCCCTTCTTGGGTGGATAGATCTCGAGTCTACAATATGGAGATACAAGAATGAGAGTATAGGTGCTTGATAGAAATCAAGGGTACTGAGTGTGACCAACATGAAAAGTCTCTAGAATGGCTACTCACTCGTCAATGACTTATTTAAAGTTGCACTTATGTACATAGTTCATTGATCTGTGGTGCTTCGACTATTCACAGTAGGGTTGCTGTAATTTGACTGTATAATTACTTGATTACCTAGCCATTTAGAATCTTGCGATGTATGTTGGCTACAGTAGATATATTGTAGGAATAGGGTGTGCACCAAAATGGGATCTATCGACTCTGATAGATAGGGAGAGGTTCTATGCAGTTCATAAGATTGAGTCCTAAAACCTATATCCATGGTAGGTGAATGATGGAAAGGAGGTTTCATAAGACTTCATATAGACTCGAGTCGATTGAATCTGATATATGATGGATGAATGGATTTGATGAGTTATCCTTATCTGCATCTTATCGAAACTCACAACAGAGGAATCGAACCACATGATAACAATACCTAGAGGTTCAATATTATATTCTGCTAGATTGCCATTACATACTGCTAGATGTTATTGATGGATAGTGAGACTCATCGAACTTCATCATGATGATTGATGATCCTTGATGGGTAGAGTTGGAAGTATTCCAACCCATTGAAAGGAGTTTTGATGATATTCTTGTAGTTCTAGGTGATTCGCATGCAAATTTTTTCATCATATGAAAGTAAGCAGTGGAAGATAAATATTAAAATAATTTTAATATTAAAATCATGCCTTGTTCTAATCAAAAAATTATCTAAGAATCGATTAATATGCATAAATAAATTTCATAAATAGATCTGAAATCAGAAAGAAAAATAATTAGTTACCTGAACTGCTATCCTTCTCCTTCCTCAGATCGAATCCTGTGGATAACCTGGGTTTTTGACATAGCCACACAAGCACTCAGCTTTTGCTGGTATCCACACAATGATGATTTGATTGGAGTATCAAGGTGACCGAAGTGCTAGCACCTTGTAGGCCTCACTCTCTGGCTTGGATCTGGAGTTCTTCTTCTAGATCTCGAAGAAGCAAATTTGCAGTACGAACCCATCGTGCTGACCTGATGGGAACTACTCAAGACCACCAAGAAAGAGATGAAGAAATCTTTTTCTTCTTCTCTTCTTCTCTCTCTAGACCTCTCTCTCTATCAGATCAGATCTAATGAGAAGAGGTGGTGTGTTGAGATATGGAAGAAAGGAGGAGAGGTGGTGTTCTGAAGAAATTTGCGGCGAGGAAAAATAAAAAATCCCTAACGCATGCCAATCCCTTCCTCCCTCTTTTTGTCGCACAAAAAATTCCCATTCTAACACCCCAACCTAATAAGAAATAAATTCAACTGATTCCAAATCAAATTTGAATTTGATTAAAATATTACTTATCAGGAAACAGTCCCAAGTCAAAAGGGGAGGCACCGACTTGCGCCTCCTCTCCTCTTCATGCACACAAGAGAAAAGTGGCATGATTTCTCATGCCCCAACACCTCTTGGTTGTCTAAATAAGGAGAGAAAATTCAAGTAAAAGTGGGCTTAAGCACCTAATTTGATTAGGTTTCAGTTTGGATTCGATTCGAATCTAATTCGAGCCCGATTCCAATCCAGTTTGAAAGGCTATCAATCCTAATTCAATTGGGATTGAGATCTAAATCCAACCTGAATAATTAAACCCAATTAGCTTTAAATTAAGTCAAGTCTAATTTAATTAAATCTGATTTAAATTAATTAAAATTTTATCCATAATTTAATCGGGCCCAATAATATTGCAACACTTGCAATTAAGTCCCTCATGCTGACATTTAGCAATTTCTAAATTTGTAACTCTTATAAATTAATCCAAATCATCAATCTAATTGATAATTTTATCATGATCCAAGCTATTGATCAGGATGAGCTCTTTTTGTGTGTGATCCCTTAGATTCTATTCAGTTTGATAGTGAGTCATACCATGATCTCCATCACAGTATCATCGAAACTCTTTTTGATGGACTAGAACAATTCCAACTCACTCCAACAAAGATCGTTGATCTGAAAATGATCCTAGTAAGTTTTCACAATCCACCAATGATGCCTAGCAGCACGTAGTGACAATCCAAGATTACAAAAAGATGAACCTTTAGGTGTAGTGATGCGTGTAGTAGCACACCAAAATTAACCCTACTCACTTACTATGTAGATAGGGTGAGTCAAAATTATATCCGTAGGGATCTTAGTTGATTGTTTTAAAAATATAAAAAAAATAATAGACTAAAAGAAACTAATGAAGAGACAAGAGCATTGTAATAAAAATTTTCATTGATCAAATAAAGAAACATAAAGAAAAAAAAAAATAAAAGTGTGATACAAACAATTTAACCAGATTGATCTTCTAGTTGTGCCTCCTTGAATCCTTTTGTCTTCCTCCATATAGATAGTGGCAGGATGGCTAAAAAGCTTAGTCTAAGAATTTCAAGAAAGAAAGATAGATGGAAGTATGAGAATATGGAAAAAAAAGAGTAGTGGCACCAGGATTAAGACCTCTTCTAGATTTGATGGAAGACGTGCTATCATTAGGACCTTGCCTAGACTTCTAGGGATGTGGAGAAGGGATCTGTGAATGAATATGGTTATGGCAAGAAAAAAAAAGAGGGGTTGCTAGGATTAGTACCTCCCCTAGACTTATGGAGAAGAGAGGAAGAGGAAGAGAGAGGAGAGTGGCAACTTGGAGAGGGCTTAGGCGTTGGCTTCATTAAGGGATAGAGCGGGGAAGATGAAGAACCCCATAAGGGGGCATGTGTCCCTTAAGAAGGAGGGCTAGGTGTGTATTTATAGAGTGGAGGGGTGTTAGGATTTTGTTGTGGCATGCAAGAATTAAAGGGGGGCATGGGAAAGCATGTAAGAAGGAAGATGTGTGATAGCATGTAAGAAAGAAAGAAATAGAGAGGGAGCAACATGAGGATGTTTTAACATGAAAAATTCATGCTTAAATAGGGACGGCACGTCATGTTGGGCCATGGATGTTGGGTTTGTTGGGAAATATGTCCCAAAAGCCAATCGTCAAGCTGTTGATGGTTGAGCAACCAAGTATTGTAATTGATTTGTTAATAAATAAAATATATTTTTGGTATTTTCATCATAAGTTTTTTTTCTAACGAACTCCGTTGTTATGATGAAGTCTTTAGGACTATTCAGATTCAATAAAGAGAGGATTTATTGATTAGTCCTTAAAACTGTTCACAACCAAATGATAGGCTGTTAATAAGGATGATAGCTTCTATCGAGCATAGGTCACTGTAGGCCATATGGGTTGGTTGTCCTCTTAACTAAAGAGTGTGAAGACACTGGTATGGCATACAGGTGAGATATAAGAGTACATCATCATTGAACATGACCAACTCCAGAGCATTCTGCTGTCGAGAATGACTCTGATGGGATATAGGTATAAGTGTCCCTTATACCTGAGATCACCTCAGTGACTTACAAGCAACTCACTATGCTTTGATACAGGACTAACTAAATTTTTAATTCAGTGATGGAAGGCTTCTGGGCATAGTCAAGTACTTACGAAGTCAGAGTGTGATCGAGATGGGATTGACCACTCCAAGAGTTGGAGAAGAATGAATCACTGTATTTTAATTTAGCAAAACCTTGGCCAAGGTAATCCATCAGATGGATTTGATATTTTAAAATATAATGTGGACAACCTGATCAGAGTTGATAGTTGAACTCTGAGGTATCCTATAATCATTTTGATCAAGGGGATGAATTATATGAAAACTATATCTGCATGGATTCTAAGGATGTTGTTCTACACATTCGACCTATTCGATCGTCGGGTACCATTGCTAGATGGTCACTTCGATTGGTATAAAAATTTATTTCTATACTATCGACTTAGGTTTGGACCTATGAGATCACACACATTAGAGTTCATGATCGGATCAGATGGTTGATCAACGATTAAGAATCGTTCTAGGATTAAATGATCAATACGATTGACATTTAACCTAGTGCAAGTGTTGCAGGAGGATCGATTAGTAATTCAATTGCTAATTGGCTTAATTTGATTAAGCCAATGGATTGAGATTAAGTCTAATTGAATATAATTTAATTATATTTAGTTTGGGCTTGATTGGATCAAGTTCAATTGATTTATTGGATAAGCCAAGTGCAAGGAAAAAATAAGTCCTAGTTCAATTAGGACTTGGGTCAACCTAATTTTTAATTTGATTAGAAAATTAAATCAGATTTAAGTCTAATTTAATCTAATTAAATTAAATTTTTAATTAGATTAAGACCTATTTTAATTATGTTGATCTAATTTTGGTTTGATTTGATTTAAGAAATCAAATTAAAATAAGTCATAAGATAGAATCCTAGTAAGACTAGGATTCCACCTTGTGCCACATAAGCCCCCCCCACACCCTCTCTCTTATTTCATGCCAATCCCCTCTTATTTTGTGTGAAAAAAGCCCTCTCTCAAGTTATTTTCATATCCAAAAGGTTTCCTCTCTTCTTTCATATATGGAAAGTGATTGTGGATCAAATCAAAGTAGAAATAAATTTGGATTTCAAATTCTATGAGATAGAGTTTTAGAAATCCAAAACTCTTTTCTTTTTGCACCGAATTTACTCAGATTTTTTTTAAAATTTTCATGAATTTTAGGGCACACATTGTGCATCCTTTGCTGGTGATCCATGCATGAAAATAAGGAGGAGGCACCCAAGAGTTGGGTGCCCCTTATCTTGCCATGCTTGGATAAGCGTTGACTAGGTATTTAACCTAGACAAGGACTCTATCATATCTCTCTCTATAAAATGAGTTTCTTCATGAAATTTTTGTATATTATAGATATTTGAGAGACCTTTAGGACATCCAAAAATTAGAAAGAAAGATATTCGGGTCATGGAGATATAATAGACACAAGACAAGGTGTCTAGGAGAGAGTAAAGAGAAGAAGAAGAGGGTCTTCTTCTAGGGTTGTTAGTTTCATCTCTTTCCTTTCCATCTTGAGTTTTTCTAAGAGCGTCTCAGATCTAAAACTCTTCCTCCTACTTCTCATCTTTGGAAGAGCCCAAATCAAGAAGAAGGAGGTACTTGATCAACCATCGAAGAAGGATCAGCACAGTACTAGCATACTGTGCTGATTTCCTGAAGCAGAACTTTTGGTCGAGATTCGTGGGCTCATGTGGATGACTTCTAGAGATCGGATGCATGTGCGGTTTGCAATATCATCCTCAAGCCCGGATCAGTAAAGTTAGAATGTCTAACTTGCAAGGTAATAGATCTGATCTATTATTTAATACATACATTAGATGTAATATAGAAACATGTTGATATGATCATCATGTAGTTCATGCTCTATATATTTTAATTTCTGATTTAATACTATGTAATAATTATGTAATAAGATCTTAGATCTAAAGATTCTCTATTTTTAGAAAATAAATTTTGATTTATTTTAGTCTTTCGCTGCCTGATCTTGAAAAAATTTCAAGATCTAACCCTGAAACCCTAGATCTAGTTCCTTCAATTGGCATAAGAGCCAGATTATTTATTACATGATTATTTATACATGCTTAGATTATCTCTTAGATTAGATCTAGTTTATAATCTGATTATTAAATCTGAAATTAAAATTTTAGATCAATCATGAACTGCAAGGTTGTCCTGCTACAAGGTTTACCCCTTACAGTGCAAAGGTTGTCCTAGTTCCTGTAGATCTATCTTTAATCATAAATTTGTTAGATATGATCTAGACTAAATTTATGATTTATTAGATTTAAAAGATATTTAAATCTAAATAAAATTTTTTTATTAATAATTTTTGTGCAAAAAAATTATTTAAAGTTAAAATTATTTCAATTACATGAACCTGTTTAGATTAGATTTAAAGTAGTTTCATATTTATTTCATTTGCATCTTGATTATGAATTAAACATGCAATATGATTGGTAGAACCATATTATAAAATTATTTTATAAATATAAAAATTATTTTCGAAAAGTCAAACCCAACCCTTAGTCCAAAACTTAATTAAGAATTAAGAAGTTGTTTGATTAGGTTCTAGGATTGTGAATTAAAGAACCTAAGATACAAACCATAACACATTGGGTTAATGGGTTAGTGGAAATTAGGTCCATTAATTGGGTTAGACTTATGGTTAGATTAAAGATGGACTTAATTAGAGAATTGACTAAATCTAATCAATTGTTGTCTTAGATTAGGTCAAAGATTCTCTAGATCAATTACAATAGTTGTAGGTGGTCAAGTCCATATCTTTAACAAGAACCAAATGGACTTGATTCTTGGCTAAGTGTCTAGCACGAATTGTTAGGTTGATCTAATCGAAACTAATTAAACCAGTTGGTGTCTAAGGTAAACTAGACCGGTGGTTTTTAATTGGGAGCCCACTTACCTGACTATTTTTGATGGTGTCTAAGGCAAGCTTTGGTCGACCCTCCCACTGATCAAACTTACCTGGCCTCTTGGTGAAATCATGTTTTGATCGGATCACTTGACTATTCGAGCTAACCCATGTCAGCTAAGTAAATCAGTGTGACTGATTTAGGTGCTCCTAGACCAACCCTTTTAATGGTCTCCCTTAAGCTGACTTGGTGAAGCCAGTGGGAGGATCATGATAAGCTGGTTCATCTGACCTCATCCTCTAAATTATTTAAATCCTCTAAAATTATTAGGCTTTTAAAATGATAAAGTTATGGAGATAACTGAGTCATAGCCTCCTATTAAGGTGTTTGATAATGAGTCCATTAATTCAATAATCATTGCAGACCCAAAAGCCTGGTGCTTGTTGACTAATGGAATTATCACTCATCATATGATGACTTGGAAATGTCTCTCTAATGGTGGTTAGGTGAGCCAACCAAAGTTGGGCTTAATCATTCATTGGTTAGATGCACCAAGTATGGTCATGTTAATGGTTGGACCTAACCAGATCCTTACAGTGGAGGCCAAAGCCTACTGATTAGATTTTTGGGACAAAATTAAAATTACTAAAAATTGTTTAGAGAAATAATTAGTTATGAACATACCCTTAGATGTACATGGGTTGGCCAACCAAAGTTGGGCTTGTGTGCAGTCTAAGTGGATTCTAGTATCCACTAAGAAATTAGGGTAATTCCTCGAATTGGAGGTAGAGACTATCAATTCGAATAAAATAGTGGGAGAAACCTTTTGATTAAAGTCCAAATCTTTAGGTTTAATGAATCAATTACTAATTAGGTTATGGTTTTCCTTTGAGCAGATATGGCCACTTCCCTATCGCTCCGATCATTGTTGGACAATGATAAGTTGGTGGGACCCAACTTCGATAGCTGGTACCAAAAGTTGAAGATAGTCCTGGAGTATGAACGGATCCTATATGTGATAATGGATCCTATACCTGAGGAGTCAGCTGCGAATGCACGTGGAACAGTCAGAGACACTCACCAGAAGTAGCTCAGTGACCTAACCACGGTGTGCTGTATCATGCTGGCTGTCATGAGCGACGAGTTCAGTTACAGATTCGAGATAGCTCAGCCAAAGGACATGCTTCAAGTGTTGGAGGATGCCTTTGGCACACCCGATGATATGGAGAGGCACAAGACTAGTTATGCCATCTTCAATGCCAAAATGCGGGATGGTGCCTCTATCACTGATCATGTATTGTACATGATCGAGCTGATGGAACGATTGAGCAAGCTTGGCTTTTCCTTGCATGAGCAGCTTGGGAAGGATGCAATACTAAACTCACTGCCCAAGTCTTATCTCCCATTCCTCACTCATTATAGAATGACAAAACCTGAAGTGAACTACCACGAGTTATTGGGGTTGCTTCAGAACTTTGAGAAGGATCACCAACTCCACAAGGAGTCGGTGAACTTAGTGGGAGGTTCGTCTTCTGGTTCTCAATCCTTTAAGAAAGGGAAGAAGAATAAGAAGAAGAAAGTGTAGAAGGTGCAAGTTTAGGCTGGGACATCAGTGCAGGGCCAGACCAGAAAGATCAAGCCCGATAAGAGTCTATCCTACTCATGGCACTATAGGCTAGGTCATATAAACAAGAACAGAATAAAAATGTTGACTCAAGAGAAAATTCTTGAAGTCAGTGATTGTGAATTACTTCCAACTTGTGAGTTCTGTCTTCTTGGTAAAATGACCAAGTCACCTTTTACTGAAAAAGGTTAGAGAGCTACAGAGCTCTTGGGCCTAGTACATACTGATGTATGCGAGCCCATGAGCACAAGTACTAGAGGTGGATATTTTTACTTCATAACTTTCATGGATGATCTATCCAGATATGGATATGTCTATCTGATGAAACATAAGTCGGATTCATTTGAAATGTTCAAACGATTCTGAAGTGAAGTAGAAAAATAAATTGGAAAGAGTATTAAAACTCTTCGATCTGACCAAGGAGGGGAATATCTTTCTAATGAGTTTCTCACATATCTAGGAGAGAATGGGATTCTCTCCCAATGGACTCCTCCAGGAACACCACAGCATAATGGTGTGTCTGAAAGGAGAAATCGAACTCTGTTAGACATGGTCTGATCTATGATGGGTTTTGCCTGCTTGTCGATATCTTTCTGAGGATATGCACTCGAATTGGCCTGTTATCTATTAAATAAGATTTTATGTAAGTCTGTAATTAAGACTCCATATGAGATATGGACAGGGCGTAAGCCAGCACTTTCACACCTTAGGGTCTGGGGGTGCCGGCCTATGTCAAACGATTAGTCACAGACAAACTTGGACCTAGGTCTGACAAATGCACATTCATAGGGTACCCCAAAGAGATCAAAGGATATTTTTTTCTACCATGCTGATGAACAAAAGGTGTTCGTCAGCCTTAAGATAATCTTTTTAGAAAAAGAGTTCCTTGGTGAAGGAACCGATACCTCTAAGGTTGAATTGATGAAGTTCAACAGGTAGAAGGACCGACACCAATAGCTGAACCTGAGTCGAATTTGATTAGATCTGATTCGAAGTCCAATGTACCTGCACTATTAAGGCAATCTGATAAAGTACCATATCAGCCGGATAGATACTACAATTTTTTGGTCCGAAACGGTGATCCCATCGAACTCATGAGAATGATGAGGATCCGATCACCTATATGGATGCAATGCAGAGATCTGATTCCGAGAAATGGCTTGAAGCCATGAAATTCAAAATGGAGTCCACGAAGGTCAATGATGTATGGATATTGGTTGATCCACCTGAAGGGGTTAAACCCATTGGGTGTAAATGGATGTTCAAAAAGAAAATGGGTGCAGACGAAAAAGTGAAGATCTATAAAGCCCGTCTAGTTGCCAAGGGGTATCGTCAACGTTATGGTATTGACTATGACGGGATGTTTTTCTTTGTGACAATGCTCAAATCCATTCGGATAATACTTGCAATAGCTATCCATCTAGATTATGAGATCTGGCAAATGGATGTAAAGACAGTTTTTCTGAATGGAGAGCTAACCGAAGAGGTGTATATGATACAACCTGAGGGATTTACATCCACAGATGAGGCCAAGGTGTGCAAGCTTCAGAGATCCATTTATGGATTGAAGCAAGCTTCTCGGAGTTGGAACATGCATTTTGATAAGGTGATCAAAATATATGGCTTCGTTAAGAACGGAGAAGAGTCATGCATCTATAAATGGGCAAATGATCCAATTGTGGTATTCCTTATCTTGTACGTGGATGACATTCTCTTAATCGAGAATGACATCCCCGCACTACAGAGAATAAAAGTTTAGTTGTCATCGCAGTTCTCCATGAAGGACTTGGGTGAAGCATCCTACATCCTAGGGATGAAGATCTATAGGGATAGATCTAAAAAGATACTTGGGTTATCCCAGTCCACGTACATAGACACTGTGCTGAAAAGGTTCAGCATGGAGAATTTCAAGAAGGGCTATCTACCGATAGGCCATGAAAATTTTCTCTCTAAGAAGGATTATCTGACAACTCCTGAAGAGAGAGAGCGTATGAGAAGAGTCCCATATGCTTCGACCGTGGGATCTATCATATACACCATGACATGTACAAGATCAGATGTGGCATACTCTCTAGGAGTAGTGAGTAGATACCTATCTAATTCTGGAGAAAACCACTGAAAAGTGGTTAAAGCCATCCTTAAGTATTTAAAAAATACTAAAGACCAATGGTTGGTTTATGGCGAGTCAGATCTGAAACTTGTGGGATTCACAGACTCCAGCTTTCAATCTGACCATGATGACAGCAGAAGCATGTCGGGTTATATCTTTACTCTGAATAGTGGAGCTATCTGCTAGAAGTGTTCCAAGCAGCATACCGTGGCAGACTCTATTTGTGAGGCGGAGTACATCGTAGCATCGGATGCCATGAAGGAAGCTGTGTAGCTGAAAAAATTCATCATCGAGCTCAGAGTAGAACCCTTCCTCGATGGTTCGGTCCTGCTCTACTGTGACAGCAATGGTGCCATAGCTCAGACGAAGGAATCCAAAGCATACCAGTGGATGAAGCACATTTTGCATCACTTCCACCTGGTTTGAAAAATTATGGATCAAGGTGACATCGACCTACAGAAGATCAACGGAAAGGAGAACCTGACCGACCCCTTTACTAAAGCCCTGACAATAAAGGAGTTCGACAACCACAAGTCAAAGATGGGTATTAGATACTATGCCGAGTGGCTTTAGGACAAGTGGGAGTTGTTGGGAAATATATCCCAAAAACCAATTATCAAGCTGTTGACGGTTGAGCAACCAAGTATTGTAATTGATTTGTTAATAAATAAAATATATTTTTGATATTTTCAACATAAGTTTTCATCTTTTAACAAACTCCATTGTTATGATGAAGTCCTTAGAACTATTCAAATTCGATAAAGAAAGAATTTATCGATTAGTCCTTAAAACTGTTCAAGATCAAATGATAGGCTGTTAATAAGAACGACAGCTTCTATCG
Source organism: Elaeis guineensis (assembly GCF_000442705.2). Taxonomy (NCBI): domain Eukaryota; kingdom Viridiplantae; phylum Streptophyta; class Magnoliopsida; order Arecales; family Arecaceae; genus Elaeis; species Elaeis guineensis. The sequence goes on from NC_025997.2 coordinate 59,350,241, forward strand.
AGCATAGATCGCTGTAGGCCATATGGATTGGTTGTCCTCTTAACCAAGGAGTGTGAAGACACTGGTATGGCATACAGGTGAGATGTAAGAGTACATCATCATTGAACGTGACCAACTCCAGAGCATTCTGCTGTTGAGAATGTCTTTGATGGGATATAGGTATAAGTGTCCCTTGACCTGATATCACCTCAATGACTTGCAAGTAACTCACTGTGCTTTGGTACGGGACTAACTAAATTTTTAATTCAGTGATGGAAGGCTTCTGGGCATAGTCAAGTACTTACGAAGTCAGAGTGTGATCGAGATGGGATTGACCACTCTAAGAGTTGGAGAAGAATGAGTCACTGTATTTCAATTTAGCAAAACCTTGGCCACGATAATCCATCAGATAGATTTGATATTTTGAAATACAATGTGGACAACCTGATCAGAGTTGACAGTTGAACTCTGAGGTGTCCTATGATCATTTTGGTCAAAGGGATGAATTATATGGAAACTATATCCGCATGAGTTCTAAGGATGTTGTTCTACATATTCGACCTATCCGATCGTCGGGTACTGTTGGTGCAAAAATCTGCCTGCACCGGAGAAGCTGGAGTCAAGGGAGTCGCGGTCGTCGCCGGGACCTGCAAAAGAAGTCTAAATTGGAGGTGGGGTTGATCCGACAAGACCCTCCGATGCTCAAGTCAGTTCTCTGCCTTAACAAGAATGGAGTGCTTGAACAAAAATTTTAGCAGAGTTTTTGGGATAGAAAATAGAGCTTAGAGAATAACGTATCTGGGGTCTCCCTTTTATAGACAGGGGGAGCAAAGGATTGATAGCGACTGTTTATGATCGCCTCATCGTGGGCCATACAGGGCCAGGAGGAATTTATCATGAAGAGTAATGGGGTGGAGTCGTGGCTGTCACCATGGCTCACCACGTGGAATCGGTTGTGGGGAGTGGAGCGGCGTCCGTTGTCGCGACTCGTCAGGGAGTGGTGGAACTGCACAGGACCCATTGCAGGAAGTGGAGCAGAATCGTAGCCGTTACTACGGCCTGCCAGGGAGTGATGGAGCCAGTAGGATCCACCGCAGGGAGTGGAGTAGAGTCGTGGCCGTTACTGTGGCCTGCCAGGGAGTGATGGAGTCACGCAGGATCCACCGCAGGGAGTGGAGCAGAGTCGTGGCCATTACTGCGGCCTGACAGGGGGTCCAGACTTGTCGGCCAAAGTTCGGCTGGAGTGTCTGGCGAAGAGAGGTGGTCAGCTACCCGTCTGAGAGGAGCTCGGAGTCTGGCTCCCGTGGGAGTCCGGATGAAGTCTTCCTTCAATCGGAGTCGGGGATGAGGTCCGGCTCCCATGGGAGTCCGGATGGGGTCTTCCTGCAGTCAGAGTCGGAGATGAGATCCGGCTCCCGTAGGGGTCCGGGCTGAGTCTTCCTGCAATTGGAGTTGGGGGCGAAGTCTGGTTCTCGTAGGAGTCCAGACGAAGTCTACCTGCAATTGAAGTTGTGGGTGAAGTCCGGCTCCCGTAGGAGTCCGGACAGAGTCTACCTGCAATTGGAGTCATGGGCGGAGTCCGGCTCCCGTAGGAGTCCGAACGAAGTCTGCTTGCAGTAGAAGCCGGGGACGAAGTCCGGCTCCCATAGGAGTCCGGATGCAGTTCACTTGCAAGTGGCGTCAGGGGTGAATTTCGGCTCCTGTAGGAGTCCGGATGAAATCTTCCTACAACCAGAGTTGGGGATGAGGTCTGACTCCCATAGGAGTCCGGGCGAAGTCTGCCTGTAACCTGAGTTGGGGGCGAAGTCTGGCTCCCGTAGGAGTCTGGGTGAAGTCTACCTGCAATTGAAGTCAGAGGGTGAAGTCCAGCTTCCGTAGGAGTCCGGATGAAGTCTACCTGCAATTGGAGTTGTGGGTGAAGTTCGGCTCCCATAGGAGTCTGGGCAGAGTATACCTGCAATTGGAGTCGTGGGCGGAGTCTGGCTCCCGTAGGAGTCCAGACGAAGTCTGCTTGCAGTAGAAGCTGGGGACGAAGTCCGGCTCCCATAGGAGTCTGGATGTAGTTCACTTGCAAGTGGCGTCGGGGGTGAATTTCGGCTCCCGTAGGAGTCCGGATGAAGTCTTCCTGCAGCCGGAGTTGGGGATGAGGTTCGACTCCCATAGGAGTCCGGGCGAAGTCTTTCTGCAACCTGAGTTGGGGGTGAGTCCGGCTCCCGTAGGAGTCTAGGTGAAGTCTACCTGTAATTAAAGTCAGGGGGCGAAGTCCAGCTCCCGTAGTAGTCCGGACGAAGTCTACCTGCAATTGGAGTTATGGGTGAAGTCCGGCTCCCATAGGAGTCTGGGCAGAGTATATCTGCAATTGGAGTCATGGGCGGAGTCTGGCTCCCGTAGGAGTCTGGACGAAGTCTACTTGCAGTAGAAGTCGGGGATGAAGTCCGGCTCCCGTAGGAGTCCGGATGCAGTTCACTTGCAAGTGGCGTCGGGGGTGAATTCCGACTCCCGTAGGAGTCCGGATGAAGTCTTCCTACGGCCGAAGTTGGGGACGAGGTCCGACTCCCGTAGGAGTCCGGGTGAAGTCTTCCTGCAACCTGAGTTGGGGATGAGGTCCGACTCCCGTAGGAGTCTGGACGAAGTCTTCCTGCAACCTGAGTTGGGGGCGAAGTCTGGCTCCCGTAGGAGTCTGGGTGAAGTCTACCTGCAATTAAAGTCAGGGGGCGAAGTCCGGCTCCCGTAGGAGTCCGGACGAAGTCTACCAGCAATTGGAGTTGTGGATGAAGTTCAGCTCCCGTAGGAGTCCGGGCAGAGTATACCTGCAATTGGAGTCATGGGCAGAGTCCGGCTCCCGTAGGAGTCCGGATGAAGTCTGCTTGCAGTAGAAGTCGGGGACGAAGTTCGGCTCCCATAGGAGTGCGGATGCAGTTCACTTGCAAGTGGCGTCGGGGGTGAATTCCGGCTCCCGTAGGAGTCTGGATGAAGTCTTCCTGCGACCGGAGTTGGGGACGAGGTCCTACTCCCGTAGGAGTCTGGGTGAAGTCTTCCTGCAACCTGAGTTGGGGATGAGGTCCGACTCCTATAGGAGTTCGGGCGAAGTCTTCCTGCAACCTGAGTTGGGGGTGAAGTCCGACTCCCGTAGGAGTCTGGACGAAGTCTACCTGCAATTAAAGTCAGGGGGCGAAGTCCGGCTCCCGTAGGAGTCCGGATGAAGTCTACCAGCAATTGGAGTTGTGGGTGAAGTTCGGCTCCCGTAGGAGTCCGGGCAGAGTATACCTGCAATTGGAGTCATGGGCGGAGTCCGGCTCCCGTAGGAGTCCCGATGAAGTCTGCTTGCAGTAGAAGCCGGGGATGAAGTCCGGCTCCCGTAGGAGTCCGGATGTAGTTCACTTGCAAGTGGCGTCGGGGGTGAATTCCAGCTCCCGTAGGAGTCCGGATGAAGTCTTCCTGTGGTCGGAGTTGGAGACGAGGTCCGACTCCCGTAGGAGTCCGGGCGAAGTCTTTTTGCAACCTGAGTTGGGGACGAGGTCCGACTCCCGTAGGAGTCCGGGCAAAGTCTTCCTGCAACCTGAGTTGGGGGCGAAGTCCGGATCAAGTCTGCTTGCGATTGGAGTCATGGGCGGAGTCCGGCTCCCGTAGGAGTCCGGACGAAGTCTGCTTGCAGTAGAAGCCGGGGATGAAGTCCGGCTTCCGTAGGAGTCCGGACGTCGCGAAGAATTCGATCGACGCTGGCGGGATCCTGTCCGTCGGCAAAACTTGGGAGTGTTGTGGAGGCTCGGCCGCTTGGGAGGTTTGAAGAGACGTTGTCAGAGGTCGGAAGTTGGTTGGATCCCCGGAGGGTCACTCCTATCACGAACTTCAACTGGGGGGGATTTTATACTGAACACCAGTCCCCCTACTTTCGCGTTCGAGTTTCGATCGAAGGAAGTACAGAAAATTTTCATAGCCGAAGTCGTTTCCTTGAATTCTGCACACGACCGCCCTCGAAAGTCTTGGCATTTAATGCATGCGTGCTGGAGCCTTTTTCTGATTAGGGCGATTCGAAGAGTCCTTTCGGAACTCCCACCAGGGCGTAATCCTAAGCGTCACGCCATAATGGTCCAGGAACGGTCAGCCCTATGTCGCGGCGAGTGGGACACATGGCGGGCACTGGTTGACCTAAGGATACCTACCACCATAACTGCGTCAGGCCCCGTTGCTTATTTAAGCCCCCGTCTCTCCTCCAGGGGCTTCACTTCGCCTGAGGGTCAACACCTTTCTTCCGTCAGAGAGTTTAGCCACTCAGCCACTCCATCGGTGCTCTTTTCAACTCTAAGCGCCCTTCGCACCAGTCTTTGCCATCCCCGCTGGCTCCCCACCATCTACAGTCCCCCGAGCCTCTCCGAGGGGTTCTCCCACCAGGGCCCCCGCCCCGGAGGCCAACCTCGAGAAGATGCCACAGACCAAGGGGAGTGTGAGGAGGAAAACAGCAGCCTGCGAGCTCTCCGGCTGTCAAACTGTCACTTAGGGTTCCCGTCGCATTAAAGGGGGCTCGAGGGAGAATTCCATCAACAACAGGGGTTTAATAACGGGGACAACCGGTGAGGGCATTCCGCTCGAGAATTTTGGAGTAGCTGAACGGGGCGACACCGGTCAAGGGGGCAGAGTTGTCGTCACAAGCTGTGGCGGGATTCTTGATGTCGTCGGGGCCGAGGGACCAGAAGCAGTCGGCACCGATGGTGGAGCAGTAGAACTTGTTGCGGGGACGGTGGAAGTAGCGCATGCCGACCTTGCCGGAGTACCTAGGACGGTGGTTGTCGTGGAGCACACGGTGGTGGCGCATGCCTCCAGCGCCATCACGGCCTTCGGGGTACCTCCGGTTCTTCTTGATGCAGGTCATCGTCGCCGCTGCCGTTGCCTTCGCTATCCCCTGAATTCTATCCCATCCTTTTCCCCTTAGGGTTGGGGTCTCAGCGATGGAGTGGAACAAGGCGGGGGGTGAGAGCCGGGAGGTTTATCACACGCACTAGAAAATACTGCTGAGAAGGACGGAATCGGGAAGAGAAGTCGACAGCTTGAAGCGGTCTCCGGTGTATTCCCTTCGAGTCTTGTAGTAACATCTTCTTTTTCTGGCCCTCCGGGTCTTGTAACGTACATCTTGTTAATCGAAAAATGAGAAGGAGATTTTGTTACTTCATCCGCACTTTGCGTCGAATTGCTGCCTACCGAACTTCTTTCCTTTACCATTGTTATTGTTGTATTCTCTTCTCTCTCTTTCTCTCTTTTTTCTTCTCTTTTTTTTTTTTTTTTTTGACGTTGTCTGGAGGTTACTGGTTGTTGCCACATCGGCTCTCCTTTTTAGTTATCCTTCATCTTCGGCCTTAATGGCTTTATAATGCATATTTAATAAATAATATGAGAAGGGAATCTTCTGCTACCTCTTTTACTCATGTGTTGAATTGTCACTTGTCGAGCTTCTTTCGGCCTTTGCATCGTTCGGAGGTATCCGATTGCCATCGCATCGACCCATCCTTTCGCCCAAGGCCACAGATTTTCCTGGGGCCGCTCGAGTTTGGCGCCCCCCATTACGGCTCGAGCTCGAAGGTCTGAGCTTCTCTTCACCCTGAGGAAGTCGTCTTATCTCAGACTTGTGTTGAGAGAAAGCTGGGGTTCTTGACAAGAACCCCAATCCCTGCTGAGACGAGGTTCTCTACATCTTTGATGCTGTTTGTTTTCCATTCGACACTGACATAGTCCATCGCTTTCCTTTTTAACTCCTCTCCCCTTTCCCCTTTTTCTTTTTCGAGTGAGATTTTTCCCTCTGCTCTTGGTGGGGTTGCGGGAGTCCGGCTCCCGTAGGAGTCCGGGCAAAGCCTTCCTGCAACCAGAGTTGGGGATGAGGTCTGGCTCCCGTAGGAGTCCGGGCAGAGTCTACCTGCAATTGGAGTAGGGGGCGAAGTTCGGCTTCCATAGGAGTCTGGATGAAGTCTACCTGCGATTGAAGTTGGGGGCGAAGTTCGGCTCCCGTAGGAGTCCGGATGAAGTCTTCTTGCGAAGGGGCCGCTGGGAGGGTCCCCTTTTTCCCATCTGGTCTTGAATGACCAGACCTTAATTGGTGTCGGGGCGAGGTTCTTCCCCTATTTCTGTCATAACAGGTTTCAGCTCTGGTTAGGATGAAGTTCTCCTCCTGTCTCTAACGCAGCTGTAGGGGCATATATGGGCGCTGCTGGGCCTTTCCCCCATCCGGTCTAGGTGTAACCAGGCCTTCGACCTTGCTCATGTTAGGATGAGGTTCTCCTCTTGTTCCTAACATGGCGGTGGGGGCACATATGGGCGTTGCAGGGCCTCTCCCCCCATCCGATCTAAAGAGAACCGGGCCTTCGACTTTGCTCAAGTTAGGGCGAGATTCTCCTCATGTCCCTAACAAGGTGGTGGGGGCACATATGGGCATTGCAGGGCCTCTCCCCCCATCCGGTCTAAAGAGAACCAGGCCTTCGACTTTGCTCAAGTTAGGGCGAGGTTCTCCTCCTGTCCCTAACAAGGCTGTGGGGGCACGTATGGGCGTTGCTTGGCCTCTCCCCCCATTCGGTCTAAAGAGAACCAAGCCTTCGATTTTGCTCAAGTTAGGATGAGGTTCTCCTCCTATCCCTAACAGAGCTGTGGGGGCACGTATGGGCGTTGCTTGGCCTCTCCCCCCATCCGATCTAAAGAGAATCGGGCCTTCAACTTTGTCGAGATGAAGTTCTCCTCCCGCTTCCGACACGATTTGTTTTGACTGTCCTATCGATATTGGTCTGTGCCAAGAGAGGAGACATGTAGATATGCAACTTTTATTTAAAATAAAGTTATCGGTAATACATTCGTAAGTTTTTCGAGCTCCATGGTCGTGGGAGGTCTGCTCTTCCGAGCTCCTTGAGGTAATAAGTTTTGGACCGGACTACTTCTTTGACTTCATATGGGCCTTCCTAGTTTGGGGCGAGCTTCCCTCGATCCTGAGGTTGCGAGATAGCGGCTCGTCGAAGTACTAGATCTCCTGCTCTAATGACTTTATTCTTGACCCAAAAATTGTAATAGCGGGCGACTTTCTGTCTGTAGGCTACCATCCGAACTTGAGCTACCTCCCGTGCTTCGTAGTTTTCATTGACTTGTCCCACTACTAGTTGGGAGTCACTGTGGACCTGGAGCCGATCTACTGCCAGCTCTTTGGCGATCTTCAGTCCTGTGATCAGAGCTTCATATTCTGCTCCATTATTTGTTGCGGAGAACTCAAAGCGCAGAGCGTACTCCGTGATGATTCCCTCTGGACTGATCAAGATCAGGCCCGTGCCTGCGCCTAACATGTTGGAAGACCCATCCACGTAGAGGGTCCAAAAGCAACCAGAGGGATCTGCTTCTTCTTTGGGGGAGCTCGATCGGGACTCCAGGCCGTCAATTTCACCTTGTTCAGATTTGGCCCCCTCTGGGATAGTACACTCCACTATGAAATCTGCCAATATCTGAGCCTTCACTGTTGGCCTGGGTCGATTGTTGATGTCGAATTTTGTGAGCTCGATCGCCCATTTTGCCATCCTCCCGGAGGCATCCGCCCGTTGTAGAATCACCTTAATCGGTTGGTCGGTGAGCAGCGTTACGGTGTGCCCTTGAAAGTAGGGTCGAAGCCTCCGAGCTGCAATCAACAGGGCGTAAGTCAGTTTTTCTAATTTAGTATACCTGGTCTCGGCGTCTCTCAATGCACGACTGACGTAGTAGATCGACCGTTGGACTTTTGTTTCTTCTTTGACAAGGACTACCGCGAGAGCCATGGGAGAGACCGCCAGGTATAAAAACAGTTCCTCTCCAGGCTCTGGCTTCGCCAACAGCGGAGGTGAGCCGAGGTAGCTCCTTAGTTCTTCGAATGCCTGTTGGCACTCAAGGGTCCAACAGAAGTTCTTCAGTCGCTTGAGGGTTTGGAAGAAGGGTAAGCACTGTTCGGCCGACCTCATGATGAAGCGATTCAGGGCTGCTACCCTCCTTGTAAGGTGCTGAACCTCTTTTATCGACTTTGGGGCGGCCATCTCCTGGATGGTGTGAATTTTCTCTAGGTTGGCCTCAATTCCACATCCCGATACCATAAAGCCCAGGAACTTCTCCGAGGTCACTCCAAAAGCACATTTAGTCGGGTTCAGCTTCATCTTATATTTTTGAAGGGCGTCGAAGGCCTCCTCGAGGTCGGCGATGTGGTTCATGGAAGATTTGCTTTTCACGAGCATGTCGTCCACGTAGACCTCCATATTACGATCGATCTGTTCCTTGAAGATTTTGTTCACCAGCTGTTGGTAGGTTGCGCCTACATTTTTGAGGCCGAAAGGCATGACCCTGTAACAGTAAAGGCCACGATTAGTAATGAAAGCAGTCTTTTCTTTGTCTTCCGGTGCCATCCTGATTTGATTATAGCCGGAGAATGCATCCATAAAGGTGAGGAGCTCATGGCCCGAGGTCGCATCCACCAGTTGATCAATTCTGGGCAGAGGGTAGCTGTCCTTTGGACAGGCTTTATTCAGCTTTTTGAAGTCTATGCACATCCTCCACTTGTCGTTTGTCTTTTTGACTAGGACAACGTTGGAAATCCAGTCAGGATAATTGACTTCCCTAATGAATCCGGCTTTCAGGAGTTTGTCCACTTCCTCAGCTATCGCCTTCTACCTCTCTGGTGCATGACCTCGGATTTTCTCTTTCGTCGGTCGATGCTTGGGATCGATGGCCAGGCGGTGCTCCATGACTTTCGTGTCAATCCCCAGCATGTCTGCTGGAACCCAAGCGAAAATATCCGCATTCTTTTGTAGAAAATCGATGAGATGCGTCCGCACCTCTTCCCCTAGGTTGGAGCCGATCTTCACCACATGCTCCGTATTTTCGTCGTTCAAAGGGATCGAAACCAGATCTTCGATTGGGCCGCCCCTCTCCTCAGTGAGGTCATCGCGGGCATCCAACCCATCAACTGGACAGGGGTCGGATTGGTCGCTTCTTTGCAAGGCTATGTTGTAGCAGTATCTAGCCAGGGCTTGGTCTCCTCTGACCTCTCCGATCCCCTGGTTGGTAGGGAATTTCAACTTCAAATGGTAGGTTGACATGATGGCTTGGAGAGCATTGAGGCCAGGTCGGCCGAGGATCGCGTTGTAGGCTGACGGTGCCTTCACCACCAGGAAATTCACCAGAGCCTTGGACTGTCTTTGATATCGACCTGTAGCTACAGTCAAAGTTATGGCTCCCTCCACTAGGACAGCATCACCGGTAAACCCTACCAGAGGGGAGCTAATCGGCCTCAAATGGTCATCAAGAATGGACATTCTTGAGAAGGCATCATAGAACAAAATGTCGGCTGAACTTCCATTATCGACAAGAATGCGGCGGACGTCGTAATTAGCTATATTCAAGGAAACTACAACCACGTCGTTATGAAGAAATTGAACTCCCTGAGCATCTTCTTCGGTAAAAGTTATGGATTCCTCGATCTTTTGCTGCTTGGGAAGTCCGGCCAATACGCCGGTCGCTCCCCGTCGGGATTCTTCTGAGATGGTGTTGGCGAAATCCATCGAAGGTCGATTGTCCGACCACTCCGTGCCAGTGGCCGTTGCCGGAGGATGTGGGGCCTGAAAAATTGGAGGTGAGGTCGGAGCCTGAGATCTGGCCGCGGAGGCCGTGGGTCGCTGTGTGGGTGCTCCGCGAGAAGGCATCGGGCGAAGATCAAGCAGGGGAAGGAGGAGTGGATGTCGGAGAAGATGACCAGAGGTGGTCCCGTTGAGTGCTCCTTTAAGAACAAGGGTAATGCAGAGGTTCAAACCCCTTCCTCTAGTGCCAATCCTGTTGGTGCAAAAATCTGCCTGCACCGGAGAAGCTGGAGTCGAGAGAGTCGCGGTTGCCGTCGGGACCTGCAAAAGAAGTCTAAACCAGAGGTGGGGTTGCTCCGGCAAGACCCTCCAATGCTCAAGTCAATTCTCTGCCTCAACAAGAATGGAGTGCTCGAATGGAAATTTTAGCAGAGTTTTTGGGATAGAAAATAGAGCTTAGAGAATAACGTATCTGGGGTCTCCCTTTTATAGACGGAGGGAGCAAAGGATTCATAGCGACTGTTTATGATCGCCTCATCGTGGGCCGTACGGGGCTAGGAGGAATTTATCATGAAGAGTAATGGGGTGGAGTCGTGGCTGTCACCATGGCTCGCCACGTGGAATCGGTTGCGGGGAGTGGAGCGGCATCCGTTGTCGCGACTCGCCAGGGAGTGGTGGAACTGCATAGGACCCATTGCAGGAAGTGGAGCAGAATCGTGGCTGTTACTGCAGCCTGTCAGGGAGTGATGGAGCCACGTAGGATCCACCACAGGGAGTGGAGCAGAGTCGTGGCCGTTACTACGGCCTGCCAGGGAGTGATGGAGTCGCACAGGATCCACCGCAGGGAGTGGACCAGAGTCGTGGCCATTTCTACGGCCTGTCAGGGGGTCCAGACTTGTCAACCAAAGTTTGGCTTGAGTGTCTGACGGAGAGAGGTGGTTAGCTACCCGTCTGAGAGGAGCTCAGAGTCTGGCTCCCGTGGGAGTCCGGACGAAGTCTTCCTTCAGTCGGAGTCGGAGATGAGGTCTGGCTCCCATGGGAGTCCGGACGGGGACTTCCCGCAGCCAAAGTCAGAGATGAGATCCAACTCCCGTAGGGGTCCGAGCTGAGTCATCCTGCAATTGGAGTTGGGGGCGAAGTCTGGCTCCCGTAGGAGTCCGAACGAAGTCTACCTGCAATTGGAGTTGGGGGTGAAGTCTGGCTCCCGTAGGAGTCCGGGCAGAGTCTACCTGCAATTGGAGTCGTGGGCGGAGTCCGGCTCTCGTAGGAGTCCGGATGAAGTCTGCTTGTAGTAGAAGCCGGGGACGAAGTCTGGCTCTCGTAGGAGTCCGGATGCAGTTCACTTGCAAGTGGCGTCGGGGGTGAATTTCGGCTCCCGTAGGAGTCCGTATGAAGTCTTCTGACAGCCGGAGTTGGGGATGAGGTCCGACTCCCATAGGAGTCCGGGCGAAGTCTTCCTGCAACCTAAGTTGGGGGCGAAGTCTGGCTCTCGTAGGAGTCTGGGCGAAGTCTACCTGCAATTAAAGTCAGGGGGCGAAGTCTGGCTTCCGTAGGAGTCCGAACGAAGTCTACCTGCAATTGGAGTTGTGGGTGAAGTCCGGCTCCCGTAGGAGTCCGAGCAGAGTATACCTGCAATTGGAGTCGTGGGCGGAGTCCGGCTCCCGTAGGAGTCCGGACGAAGTCTGCTTGCAGTAGAAGCCGGGGATGAAGTCCAGCTCCCGTAGGAGTCTGGATGCAGTTCACTTGCAAGTGGCGTCGAGGGTGAATTCTGGCTCCCGTAGGAGTCCGGATGAAGTCTTCCTGTAGTCGGAGTTGGGGACGAGGTCCGATTCCCGTAGGAGTCCGGGCGAAGTCTTCCTGCAACCTGAGTTGGGGGCGAAGTCCGACTCCCATAGGAGTTTGGGCAAAGTCTACCTGTAATTAAAGTCAGGGGGCAAAGTCCGGCTCCCGTAGGAGTCCGGACGAAGTCTACATGCAATTGGAGTTGTGGGTGAAGTCTGGCTCCCGTAGGTGTCCGGGCAGAGTATACCTGCAATTGGAGTCATGGGTGGAGTCTGGGTCCCGTAGGAGTTTGGATGAAGTCTGCTTGCAGTAGAAGACGGGGATGAAGTCCGGCTCCCGTAGGAGTCCGGATGCAGTTCACTTGCAAGTGGCATCGGGGGTGAATTCCGGCTCCCGTAGGAGTCCGGATGAAGTCTTCCTGCGGTCGGAGTTGGGGACGAGGTCCGACTCCCGTAGGAGTCCGAGCGAAGTCTTCCTGCAACTTGAGTTGGGGACGAGGTCCGACTCCCGTAGGAGTCCGGGCGAAGTCTTCCTGCAACCTGAGTTGGGGGCGAAGTCCGGCTCCCGTAAGAGTTTTGGCGAAGTCTACCTGCAATTAAAGTCAGGGTCGAAGTCCGGCTCCCGTAGGAGTCTGAACGAAGTCTACCTACAATTGGAGTTGTGGGTGAAGTTCGGCTTCCGTAGGAGTCCGGGCAGAGTATACCTGCAATTGGAGTCTTGGACGGAGTCCGACTCCCGTAGGAGTCCGGACGAAGTCTGCTTGCAATAGAAGCCGGGGACAAAGTCCGACTCCCGTAGGAGTCCGGATGCAGTTCACTTGCAAGTGGCATCAGGGGTGAATTTTGACTCCCGTAAGAGTCCGGATGAAGTCTTCCAGCTGCCGGAGTTGGGGACGAGGTCCGACTCCCGTAGGAGTCCGGGCGAAGTCTTCCTGCAACCTGAGTTGGGGTTGAGGTCCGACTCCCATAGGAGTCCGGGCGAAGTCTTCCTACAACCTGAGTTGGGGGCGAAGTTCGGATGAAGTCTGCTTGCGATTGGAGTCGTGGGCAGAGTCCGGCTCCCGTAGGAGTCCGGACGAAGTCTGCTTGCAGTAGAAGCCGGGGACGAAGTCCGGCTCCCGTAGAAGTCCAGACGTCGCGAAGAATCCGGACGACGCTGGCGGGATCCTGTCCGTCGGCAAAACTTGGGAGTGTTGTGGAGGCTCGGCCGCCTGGAAGGTTTGAAGAGACATTGTCGGAGGTCGGAAGTTGGTCGGATCCCCGGAGGGTCACTCCTGTCACGAACTTCGGTTGGGGGGGATTTTATACCCAACAGGTACCATTGCTAGATGGTCACTTCGATTGCTTCAGAAATTTGTTCCTATACTACCAGCTTAGGTTTGGATCCATGAGATCACACACATTAGAGTTCATGATCCGATCGGATGGTTGATCAACGATTAAAATCGTTCTAGGGTTAAATGATCAAGGCGATTGACATTTAACCTAGTGCAAGTATTGCAGGAGGATCAATTAGCAATTCGATTGTTAATTGGCTTAATTTGATTAAGTCAATGGACTGAGATTAAGTCTAATTAAATATGATTTTATTATATTTGATTTGTGCTTGATTGGATCAAGTCCAATTGGTTTATTGGATAAGCCAAGTGCAAGAAAAAAACTAATCCTAGTTCAATTAGGACATGGGTCAACCTAATTTTTAATTTGATTAAAAAATTAAATCAGATTTAAACCTAATTTAATCTGATTAAATTAGATTTTTAATTGGGTTAAGATCTCTTTTAATTGGGTTGATCTAATTTTGGTTTGATTTGATTTAAAAAATCAAATTAAAATAAGTCATAAGATAGAATCCTAGTAAGACTAGGATTCCACCTTGCGCCACATAAGCCCCCCCCACACCCTCTTTCTTATTCCACACCAATCCCCTCTTATTTTGTGCAATAAAAGCCCTCTCCCAGGCCTTTCCCACATCCAAATGGTTTTCTCTCTTCTTTCATACATGGAAAGTGGTTGTGGATTAAATCAAAGTAGGAATAAGTTTGGATTTCAAATTCTATGAGATAGAGTTTTAGAAATCCAAAACTCCTTTCTTTTTGCATCAAATTTATCCAAATTTTTTATGTAATTTTTGTGGCTTTTAGGGCACACATTATCCACCCTTTACTGATGGTTCATGCATGAAAGTAAGGAGAAGGCACCCAAGAGTTGGGTGCCCCTTATCTTGCCATGTTTGGATAAGCCTTGACTAGGCATTTGACCTAGACAAGGACTCTATCATATATCTCTCTATAAAATGAGTTTCTTTATAAAAGTTTTGTAGATTACATAGATTTGAGAGTCCTTTGGGACATCCAAAAATCATAGAGAAAGACCTTTGGGTCATGGAGATATAATAGACACAAGATAGAGTGTCTAGGAGAGAGTAAAGAGAAGAAGAAGAGGGTCTTCTTCTAGGGTTGTTAGTTTCATCTCTTTCCTTCCTCCATCTTGAGTTTTTTTGGGAGCGTCTCAGATCTAAAACTTCTCCTCCTACTTCTCATCTTTGGAAGAGCTCAAATCAAGAAGAAAGAGGCACCTGATCAACCATCGAAGAACGATCAGCGCAGTACTAGCATACTGTGCTGATTTCCTGAAGCAGGACTTCTGGTCAAGATTTGTGGGCTTGTGTGGATGACTCTTAGAGATCAGATATGTGTGCAGCTTGCAACATCATCCTCAAGCCCGGATCAGCAAGGTTAGAATATCTAACTTGCAAGGTAATAGATCTGATCTATTGTTTAATACATACATTAGATGTAGTGTAGAAATATATTGATATGATCAATATGTAGTTCATGCTCTATATATTTTAATTTTTGATTTAATGCTATGTAATAATCATGTAATAGGATCTTAGATCTAGAAATTCTCTGATTTTAGAAAATAAATTTTGATTTATTTTAGTCTTCCACTGCTTGATCTTGAAAAAGTTTCAAGATCTAATCCTGAAACCCTAGATCTGGTTCCTTCAGGGTTCTGGGTCATGCAATGAAAGATTGAATTTCAAAATTTTATGAAATCCAATAAACCTAAAAGCCAAAAACCTAGGATCTCTCCTGGTGTATTCAATCAAACATATATGCCTATAAGTGAGGTTTAGATATGAATCCTTAGGTCGGTGAAAAATGGAAGAAGTCGGTATCCTTTCTTTCCAACGAGGTGCCCAAATCTTCATCCTCCAACAGGTGATCGACATAAAATCAGGATTAAGAAAATGCTCTGACAAAATCTTGCCTTATCAAATTCTCCTCCCGAGAACTATCTTGCCTTGCTAGGACCAATTCCCAGCACTCCTTCATCAATTCTCTCTTAAATGGCCTTAACCCCTCTCTTAACCTTTCAAAAGGATCTTCCTAAACTCTTGTCCTAATGGAAGACTCCTTGTCTTGAAGTCTAAGATCTTGTCTTAAAGAAGACCCTTTGTCTTAAAACTACAAGACCTTGTCTTAACAAGGGAAGGAAGAAACTTTATCGGACTTCTGATTGATTTTTATCCAGACCAAAGAGGGGGGTATTTATAATATACGAATAGATGCTAATATGTCTATTCATAAAAGCCTTGAATCTAGTTATTAACATATCAAATACGTCCTTTAATCAGAAAGACCGTTATTATGTGTTATGAATTCATACGACGTTTAAGCATCGTATGACTTCTTTTCAATAAACAGACTCCCTTATAGTTGTTTGACCAGGTCAAACCTAATCCAAGCCATCCAAATCCCATGCCATAATCTGATTAAGGCCTTGGATTTAATTTAAAACTTCGAGAGAGAATTGATACGTGAAAAGTCAAGTTTTCAGCCTTCTAGAATTGGCGCCACCAAGACCCCATCTTGGCCCTCCAAATGTGTTTTGACTTGATCAAATCACTCAACCAAAGGTGAGGATTAAATCTTGACCCTCTAATTCTTATCCCAAAAAGGTGATTAACATGCAGAAGGACTCTTAGCCCACCTACAAGCCAAAATTAAGTGTCATGCGTCATACCCATGCACCAAACATTATCCACTTTATCTCCATGCCAATTTGGTATTTCAATCCCATTAAAATTCTTTAGAAATGGTGTGAAACAAGATAAAGGAGAGAATTTAATTGGCATAAAAAATTGGGATTAGATCCTTTCATGAGAAGGACTCTAATCCTCTCACACGTAACAAGTCTTCATGCGCTAAAACCCAAATGCATGACCTGATTTCCACGCCCCATAAGCCATAGATTTTAATCTTATTAAAATCCCATAAAATTAGGTGTTGAACCTCATCAAACAAAAATTAAAATGGCATAAAAATTTAAACTACAATCCATTTGGAGAAGAAATTCTTGTACACGCACAAGTCTTGCGCCAAACAATATGGTGCCTTACACCAAGAGTCCTACCAACTTGGGACTCTTGATAAATGATGTTAAAATCATGAAAAATTTATAATTAAGATTGATTAAAATAGGCAATAACCAAATTAAGTCTCACTTAATTTTGGTTGATTTATTGGTATGATTTCAAACCCAAATAGATTAGGTTAGGAGCTTGGGTTAGCGAACAAGTGCTAGCTTGTCAATTAGGCACCCAATCCAGATCCAACATCCCATAATTAAATCAAATAAAATCTTTGACTAATTTCTTGATGTGTGTGACCCTTTAGGTTCCACATCTAACCAGCAGTAGATCTGAATTTATATTGATCCAAATTGATTAGAGTCTATCTAATCTAATTAGATTAAATCGATGCATATCCAAGTTGTCAAATTAGAACCCTTCCTAATTGACTCATGAATTGAACTCTTTAATTCATGAAAATCTACAAGACATAATTAATTTCTAGCAATATATCATTCCTATTCGAAAGATATAAATTTTTTTAATAAAAATATCAAAAATATCCTTCAGTGGTGAGTTATCATGCAATTCAATCCTTCGATCATCCAGCATCCCGAATATGATTATGGATATGGAACCAAGTCAAAACTAATTTCATATTCATATTTCTCTCGATCATAAGATGATAATTTGATTAATAAAATATTAAATTTTTTTTTAATTTTTATTCTACTTTGATCAAAGTCTTCTTGAATCATCTCTCGATTAGAACAAGTAAGATGCGATCTCCTTTTACTAGGAGTGATCAATTTCATGTTGACCTACTCATAACCTACATACATAATCCACCATATCCAGAACATCTCGTACATGATTAAGTCATAAATAAGCATGAATCAAAACTATGGTTTCATATGCACAAGATACCATGGTGGTCTCAGGTCTAAGGACCACACGCACAACCCCTATTAGAGAAACATCTTTTGACATTAGGATTCTATAAGATGTTTCTCATGTTGGATCAATTTAGTGAACTCATTCTCAAATACTTAAGAATATTCTTCACTGCCTTCCAATGATCCTCTCCTGGATCAGCCTGAAAATGACTAGCAATGCCTAAGACACATGCAACATCAGGCCTGGTACATAGCATTACATATATTATTGATCCTACTACCGAAGCATAGGGAACAGAACTCATTCTTTTCTTCTTTTCAGGTGTCTTAGGAGATATTTTCTTAGAGAGATGTATGTCTTGACTCATGGGTAAGTAACCTCTCTTACTCCCATCCATGCTGAACATTTTCAGCACAAGATCTATGTACCTTAATTGGGATAAACCTAGTATCCTTTTAAATTTATCCCTATAGATCTTTATATCAAGTATAAAGGATGCTTCACCCAAGTCTTTCATGAAAAACTTAAATGATAGCCATAACTTGACCGATTGTAACATTGGGATATCATTTCCAATGAGAAGTATGTCATCCACATACAAAACTAAGAAGGCAATGGCTTTCCCACTAGTCTTCTTATATACACAAGGTTCATCTATATTTTTGATGAAGCCATGTTCTCTGACTGTTACATCAAAATGGATGTTCCAGCTTTTTGAGGCCTGTTTTAGTCCATAAATAGATTTTTTAAGCTTACATACTTGATTTAATCTCCCACTTGAGACAAATCCTTCTGGTTGGGACATATAGACCTCTTCCTCAAGATAACAATTAAGAGATATGGTCTTTACATCTATTTGTCAGATTTCATAATTATGGTATGTAGCTATAGCAAGCATAATCTGAATTAATTTGAGCATAGCAACAAGTGAAAAAGTTTCATCATAATTGATGCCTTATTTTTGCCTGAAACCCTTAGCCACCAATCTGACTTTGTAAGTTTCTACTTGGACATCTGCTCCAATTTTTTTCTTATAAACCCATTTACACCCGATAGGGGTAACACTCTCTGGTGGATCAACCAAAGTCCATAATTGGTTGGTGTACATAGAATCTATTTCGGATTTCATAGTCTCTAGCCATTTATCTGAGTTCCTACTCATGACAGCTTCTGTATAGGTCAGAGGTTCATCATTTTCTATGATGTGGGATTTATTATTCTCAATAACAAACCCATACCTCAAAGGTGCATTTCGCATTCTATCTAACCTATGGAGAAGAGGTATAACTTGTGGTTGTACCTTATCAATAGGTACTTTTGGTTGAGGAATATTTTGTACTTCATTTTGAACTTCAAGTTCAATATTTCTCCAACCATTTTTTTCTAAGATAATTTCTTTTCCATGAAAGTAGCATGTCTACTGATAAATATCTTTTGTTCAGTAGGGTGGTAAAAGAGGTATCCTATACTCTCTTTATGATATCCAACAAATAGATATTTATCTGCCCTAGCACATAACTTATATTCAAAATATTTTTTGACATATACTAGACAACCCTATATCTTAAGATACTTAAGATTGGGCTTCTTACCTCTCCATAACTCATATGGAGTGCTAGGCATAGATTTTGAAGGTACCTTATTTAAAATATATATGGCAGTTTCTAGGACATACCCCCAAAAAGAAATAGGTAAATCTGTAAGACTCATCATGGATTGTACCTTATCTAATAAAGTATGATTCTTCCTTTCAGCTACACCATTCAACTGTGGTGTATAAGGGGGGTCCATTCAGAGAGAATTCATTTTCCCTTAAGATGGTTCAAGAATTCAACGGAAAGATATTCTCCTCTTCGATCTAATCAAAAAATTTTAATATACTTTTTAGTTTGTTTCTCAACCATACTTTGATACTCTTTAAATTTATCAAAAGCTTCAGATTTGTATTTCATAAGATACATATATCCAAATCTGGATAAATCATCAGTGAATGTTATAAAATAAGAGTATCCTCCTTTAGCTTCAGTTGTCATAGGACTACATACATCTGTATGTACAAGTTCTAATAACTCATTTGCCCTTTCTCCATGTCCACTAAATAGAGTTTTAGTCATTTTTCTCATAAGACAAGATTCACAAGTCCCTAATGATTCATAATCATAAGGTTTAAAAATTTTTTCTTTGTATCACTTGTTAATTCTTGTCTCACTAATGTGACCAAGTCAGGAATGCCAAAGTAAAGTATTATTTATGTATTCTCTCTTACGTTTCTTATTTTCATCAACATGAAAAATATTGTCATTAAGAGAAAGAATCAAAAGACCATTATTAACAATGCCATCACAGATATGCTCATTAGAAAAAGAAATAGAGCATCTAGTGCCCTTTCCATTTATTTCAAAATCTCATTGTAATAACAATGATATAAAAATAATATTTCTAATGATCTTAGGTATATAATAACAATTCTCCAACTCTAAGATCCTCCCAGAGAGTAACTTCAACATATAAGTCCCCACGGCTTCTGCTTGAATGGACTCTCCTCCAGTGCCATAGAGCTCGAAGTCACTCTTCTTCAAAACTCTAAGATTCTGCAGCCCCTGCAATGACTTGCATACATGAGAACCGCGGTGGTATCCAATACCCAAGAGTCTGAATTAGAAAAACTTAATGACAGAATTGTATGTATCTCATACATACCTTTTGGTGCATTGCTTGCATCAGTCTTTACAAATGCAAGATAAACCTTGTAATTTCTTTTCCAGTGTCCTACTTTGCCGCAGTGAAAATAGGTACCCTTCTCAGAAGCTTTCTTCCCCTTCTTCCTTTTCATGACACCATCTTTAGGGTTCAGCTTCCTTTTTGAACCCTTCACATCAGATTTCTTCTTATAGGTCTTACCCATAAGAAGAACTGGAGCCTTATCCTTTTTAATATGGCTCTCTACTATTTTGAGCATATTCAATAGCTCAGACAATGAAGCACTCAATTTGTTCATATGAAAATTGATCACAAACTAAGAAAATAATTTTGAGAGTGATTGCAGGATCAAATCCAGACTCAACTCCCTATCCATTACAAAACCTAATTGACCCAATCTGGTGATCAAGTCAATGACCTTAAGTACATGGTCTTGCACAGATGATCCTTTTGTCATTCGAGCATGAAATAATTGCTTGGATATCTCATATTTTATAGTTCTATTCTGCTCTCTATACAACTCCTTTAGATTGAGGAGTATGGAGTGAGTATCCATGCTCTCATGCTACCTCTATAGATTATTACTCAAAGAGGCAAGTATGATACATTTGACAGTAAGGGAATCATTTTGCCACATCTTATATATGGCTACTTCATCCTCAGTAGCATCATCTCCTAACAGCTCCAGATCTGGGGTGTCAAGGATGTAGGAGATCTTCTCTTGTGTGAATACAATTTTTAAATTCCTCAACCAGTCAACATAATTTGAACCGATCAACTTATTTGCATCCAAAATGCCTCTCAGTGATAATGAAGATGCCATTTTAATCTACAATAAATAAAGAACATAACATAAGTGACCGACCTATGATGACAAGCATAATTAAATAATATTTTGTATCTAATTGTGTCTCTCACTATTTTATCGAACACCATAGCCCTCACTATGATGAACGGGATACTATAGAGTTATCCAAGCGGAGTTGAGATCCTAATTCTCTGTAAGAGCCTTATGGTTACACAACAAACCCTAATGAGTTCATAGGTAGGAAACTCTTTTCAATTGCAACTCAAATTCTCAAGTCTATCCTGGCCTCTAGAATATTAATAGTTTTATGGTTGCACAACAAACTATAATATTTTAGTTAAGTATGACCCTTCATTTTTATACAGTCAAAATTGAATATAACTGCTCTTGCAGTAACATAATAAAGCAATATATCTAAAATTAATGTAAGTATCTTGTATGCTCTAGGGCTACATTATATCAGTCCCTACAGCAAGCTTTATGGTTACACAACAAACCTGCTATAGTTCTTGATATAATAGTGACATAGCATGAAGGAAGGCCCCTTAATAGTATTTTTTAACATTAAGCAATTCAAATTTAAGATTCGAATTAATATAATTAGCCAGAAAAGTGTAAAAATAAGTTTGGTGGGGGTCCCCCCAATGCTTTTCTAGACACCAACAAAGTTGGCCAGACCAGCGAACGGAGCCAATTAAATAACCACCGCACTTGAAAACACTCCTAGACACCAAAAGATTAATCATTTCAAGAATAGGCAAGCTTAATTATTGTTATTACTACTGACTTAATATAATTTTTATGAGGGCTTGGACTGGTCTCAAGCACATTCTAATAAAAAAATATATAGCATATAACAAAGATGATAAACTAAATGCTTCAAACAATCAGATTATAATTATTTGAATACTAGGCTATTTAGAGTTTAATTTTAACATATCATATATGTTGAGAAATATGTCCCAAAAGTCAATCGTCAGCCTGTTGACGGTTGAGCAACCTTGTATTATAATTAATTTGTTAATAAATAAAATATATTTTTAGTATTTTCATCATAAGTTTTCATCTTCTAATGAACTCCGTTGTGGTGATGAAGTCCTTAGGACTATTTAGGTTCGATAAAGAGAGGATTTGTCGATTAGTCCTTCAAACTGTTCATGACCAAATGATAGGCTGTTAATAAGGATGACAGCTTCTATCGAGCATAGGTCGCTGTAGGTCATATGGGTTGGTTGTCCTCTTAACCAAGGAGTGTAGAGACACTGGTATGGCATACAGGTGAGATGTAAGGGTACATCATCATTGAACGTGACCAACTCCAGAGTATTCTGCTGTCGAGAATGTCTCTGATGGGATATAGGTATAAGTGTCCCTTAGACCTGAGATCACCTCAGTGACTTGCAAGCAACTCACTGTGCTTTGGTATTGGACTAACTGAATTTTTAATTCAGTGACGGAAGGCTTTTGGGCACAGTCAAGTACTTGCAAAGTCAGAGTGTGATCAAGATGGGATTGATCACTCTAAGAGTTGGAGAAGAATGAGTCGCTGTATTTCAAATTAGCAAAACCTTGACCAAGGTAATCCATCAGATAGATTTGATATTTTGAAATACAATGTGGATAACCTAATCAGAGTCGACAGTGTTGGGAAATGTGTCCCAAAAAGTCAATCGTCAAGCTGTTGACGGTTGAGCAACCAAGTAATGTAATTGATTTGTTAATAAATAAAATATATTTGGCATTTTTATCATAAGCTTTCATCTTCTAATGAACTCTGTTGTTATGATGAAGTCCTTAGGACTATTTAGATTCGATAAAGAGAGGATTTATCGATTAGTCCTTAAAACTGTTCACGATCAAATGATAGGCTGTTAATAAGGACGACAGCTTCTATCGAGCATAGGTCGTTGTAGGCCATAGGAGTGTGAAGATATTGGTATGGCATACAGATAAGATGTAAGGGTATATCATCATTGAACATGACCAACTCCAATGCATTCTGCCGTCGAGAATGTCTCTGATGGGATATAGGTATAGTGTCCCTTAGATCTGAGATCGTCTCAGTGACTTGCAAGCAACTCACTGTGCTTTGGTATTGGACTAACTGAATTTTTAATTCAGAGATGGAAGGCTTTTGGGCACAGTCAAGTACTTGCAAAGTCAGAGTATGATCGAGATGGGATTGACCACTTCAAGAGTTGGAGAAGAATGAGTCGTTGTATTTCAATTTAGCAAAACTTTGGTCAGGGTAATCCATCAGGTGGATTTGATATTTTGAAATACAATGTGGACAATCTGATTAGAGTTGACAGTTGAACTCTAGGGTATCCTATGATCATATTGGTCAAGGAGATAAATTATATGAAAACTATATCCGCATGGGTTCTAAGGATGTTGTTCTACACATTCGACCTATCTGATCATCGGGTACCATTGCTAAATGGTCACTTCGATTGGTATAAAAATTTATTCCTGTATTACCGACTTAGGTTTGAACCTATGAGGTCACACACATTAGAGTTCATGATCCGATCAGATGGTTAACCAATGATTAAGAATCATTCTAGTGTTAAATGATCAATACGATTGACATTTAACCCAGTGCAAGTGTTGCAGGAGGATCGATTAGCAATTCGATTGCTAATTGACTTAATTTGATTAAGCCAATGGGTTGAGATTAATTTTAATTAAATATAATTTAATTAAATTTAGTTTGGGTTTGATTGGATCAAGTCCAATTGATTTATTGGATAAGCCAAGTACAAAGAAAAATATGTCCTAGTTCTACTAGGACTTGGGTCAATCTAATTTCTAATTTGATTAAAAAATTAAATCAGATTTAAATTTAATTTAATCTAATTAAATTAAATTTTTAATTAGGTTAAGATCTATTTTAATTGGGTTGATCTAATTTTGGTTTGATTTGGTTTGAGAAATCAAATTAAAACAAGTCATGAGATAGAATCCTAGTAAGACTAGGATTCCACCTTGCGCCACATAAGCCCCCCCCATGCCCTCTCTCTTATTCCATGCCAATCCACTCTTATTTTGTGTGACAAAAGCCCTCTCCTAGGTCTCTCCCACGTCCACAAAAGGTTTCCTCTTTTCTTTCTTACATGGAGGGTGGTTTAGATCAAATCAAAGAGGAATAAATTTGGATTTTTAATTCTATGAGATAGAGTTTTAGAAATCCAAAACTCTTTCAAATTTTCACCGAATTTATCCAAATTTCTTTTGTAATTTTTATGGATTTTAGGGTACATATTGTGTACCCTTTTCTGATGGTCCATGCATGAAATTAAGGAGGAGGTGCTCAAGAGTTGGGCGCCCCTTATCTTGCCATGTTTGGATAAGCCTTGACTAGGTATTTGACCTAGACAAGGACTCTATCATATCTCTCTCTATAAAATGGGTTTCTTTATAAAATTTTTGTATAAGATAGAAATTTGAGAGCTATATGGGGCATCAAAAAATTATAGAGAAAGACCTTTGGGTCGTGGAGATATAATAGACACAAGATAGGGTGTCTAGAGAGAAAAACGAGAAGAAGAAGAGGATCTTCTTCTAGGGTTGTTGTGTTCATCTCTTTCCTTCCTCCATCTTGAGTTTTCTGAGAGAATCATAGATTTAAAACTCATCCTCCTACTTCTCATCTTTGGGAGAGTCCAAATCAAGAAGAAGGAGGGACCTGATCAACCATCAAAGAAGGATCAGCGCAGTACCGGCATACTGTGCTGATTTCCTGAAGCAGGACTTCTGATCGAGATTCGTGGGCTCGTGTGGATGACTCCTAGAGGCTGAATGCGTGTGCGGCTAGCAACATCATCCTCAAGCCTGGATCAGTAAGGTTAGAACATCTAACTTGCAAGGTAATGATCTGATCTATTGTTTAATACATAAATTAGATGTAGTATAGAAACATGTTGATATGATCAACATGTAGTTCATGCTCTATATATTTTAATTTTTGATTTAATGCTATGCAATAATCATGTAATAGAATCTTAGATCTAGAGATTTTCTAGTTTTAAAAAATAAATTTTGATTTATTTTAGTCTTCCGCTGCCTGATCTTGAAAATGTTTCAAGATCTAACTCTGAAATCCTAGATCTGGTTCCTTCAATTGGTATCAGAGCCAGGTTGTTTATTACATGATTAATTATACATGCTTAGATTATTTCTTAGATTAAATATAATTTATAATCTGATTATTAAATCTAAAATTAAAATTTTAGATCAATCACGAACTGAAAGGTTGTCCTGCTGTAAGGTTTACCCCTTACAGTGCAAAGGTTGTCCTAGTTCGTGTAGATCTATCTTTAATCATAAATTTGTTAGATATAATCTAGATTAAATTTATGATTTATTAAATTTAAAATATATTTAAATTTAAAATAAAATCTCTTTTCTAATAATTTTTATGCAAAAAAATTATTTAAAGTTGAAATTATTTCAATTATATGAACCTGTTTAGATTAGATCTAAAGTAGTTTCATGTTTATTACACTTGCATCTTGATTATGAATCAAACATGCAATATGGTTGGTAGAATCATTTTATAAAATTATTTTATAAATATGAAAATTATTTTTTGAAAAGTCGAACCCAACTCTCAGCCCAAAACTTAATTAAGAATTAAGAAGTTATTTGATTAGGTTCTAGGATTGTGAATTGTAGAACCTAAGACACAAACCATAACACATTGGGTTAATGGGTTAGTGGGAATTAGGTCCATTAATTGGGTTAGACCTATGATTAGATTAATGATGGACTTAATTAGAGAATTGACTAAATCTAATCAATTGTTGTCTTAGATTAGGTCAAGGATTTTCTAGATCAATTACAATAGTTGTAGTTGGTCAAGTCCATGTCTTTAACGAAAACCAAATGGACTTGATTTTTGGCTAAGCGGTCTAGCACGAACTGTTAGGTTGATCTAATCAAAACTAATTAAACCAGTTAGTGTCTAAGGTAAACCAGACTGGTGGCTTTTAATTGGGAGCCCGTTTACCTGGCTATTTCTGATGGTGTCTAAGGCAAGCTTTGGCCGACCCTCCCACTGATCAAACTTACCTGGCCTCTTGATAAAATTATGTTTTGATCGGATCACTTGACTATTCGAGCTGACTCATGTCAGGTAGGTAAATCATGTGGAAAAATTCAGTACAGGGGTAAAATGATAATTTTAAAACTTTTTTAAAATCACTATTTTATAGTAGAAATTATTAATTAATCTAATTAATTAATAAAAATTTATCCTACACTAGGATCTAAATATGATATATAGCATACATGTATTTAAATTTGAAATTCGAATTTGAACAGTAAACACTTTACTATAATGTATTCAGAACACAACACCTTTGTGCAGGTAGTAGATCGTCATAATCTGATCACCGTCGGAAGAGTCTGATCATCGCGATGCAGCCACACAGTGTGTCTGGCCTCTGTGGATCGTTTACACGAAGCTCCCAGTCTGATCGGCTTCACATGAGTGCTAGCTCATTGTAGAGCCCTTTCGACGGTCGATGCTGATCGAACTCTTTCGATCGATGTCTGTTGATTCTTTGGATACTCTGGATCATCAGCAGACATGCTTGAGAGGATGTTGAAGATCTTCCTGAAATTTGGTGGGCTCACAATACTTGTAGCTCACCTTCTCACTTCCCGAACTCCAGGCTGAAACCCTGAAGAACTCACTGAAACCCTGCGCATATTTTTTCTTTCTTTTCTTTCTTTTTCTCTCGGAAGGATATAGACCTTCACCTTGCACACAAGGATTCCTCACACCCAGATTTTCTCTCCAAAATTTTTCTTGCACACGCCCCACTCTTCTCCTTCTTTTAAAACAATGTCAAACGTCTTATCCACGTGAGAGGATAAAGATGAGTAATTGCACATTTGAATTCAAATCAAATTTTGAATTCAAATAGAAACTAATTTATCCCTATCCACTAAGGGCGTGAGAAGAGGAGGGTGTGGCTTAATTTATGCATGAGTGATTTCATGAGAAACATTTTCTCGTGTAATAAATGGGGTGCTAAAAGAGGATAAGGTCAAGGCGCTAAGATTGGCTGCTCATTCAAATTCAAACATTGTTTTGAATTTGAATGGTCAACCAATCATCCTTATCCACTCATTTGGTGCATTAAAGTAGGGCATGAGAAGGGCTTTGCATGAGAAAAAATTCATGAGAACTTCCTTCTCATGAATTCAAATGGGCGCAGTGGAAGTGAGGTGGCGCAGAGAGAACGGGTCAAGGTGGTTTCATTATTTAAACCAACCTAATTGAACCAAATAAGTTAGGCCCAATTAGACTAATTTAAATCCAACAAAATTAGGCTTAATTAGGTTCAATAAAATTCTAATCAAATCAGGAATTGATTAAGCCCAACCCCTGATAAAATCAGGGACCAAACCATCTCGACGATTAGGTCAACTCTTAACCTAATCGGATCAAACCCAACTGAATCCAATTCAATTGGACTTGATCCAAAAATAATTACTCAATCAAATTGAGTTAATTAGTGATTAAATCACTAATTAAACCTCTCATAAATATTGAGTCCAAATCTGATGGGTAATCGGGCATCAGAATTCATCGATATGTAACCCTGATCGAAGAGTCCCAAACCAGTGGGACTCTTGACCCCGATACCCAAAATGTGTGGGACTCGTGATCAAAGAATTCTGATTCTCGATCACAAAGTCCCAGACACGTAGGACTTATAGTCCACGAGTATTAGGACTCTTCATAAGCCATCAGATCAGATAGAAATCTCTAATGTGTGTGGCCCCGCAGGTTCGAACCTAAGCCGGTAGCACAGGAACCAATCCTGTACTAATCGAAGTAACCATCTAGCAATGGTACCCGATGACTGGATAGATCGAATAGTCACAATCGCAACACTCAGAACCTACATGAATATGGTTACTGTATAATTCATCCTTTTGACCTCTATGTTTAGGACGACTCAGGGTTAAACTGTCCACCCTGATTAGATCATCCGAATCGTGCTCAACTCAAACAGTCCTGTGACTCCTCACAAAGACTACCCTGGTCAAGATTTTGCTAAATTGAAACACGACTATACATAGCTCCTAAATTGGAGTGG
This sequence comes from Elaeis guineensis, assembly GCF_000442705.2. NCBI lineage: Eukaryota > Viridiplantae > Streptophyta > Magnoliopsida > Arecales > Arecaceae > Elaeis > Elaeis guineensis. The sequence goes on from NC_025997.2 coordinate 59,377,438, forward strand.
TCAATCTCATCTTGACACACGCACCGACAAGTCAAGTACTTGACTACACCCAATAGCCTTCCGTCATTGAATTAGAAATTCAGGTAGTCCAGTGCCTAAGTGCAGTGAGTTGCTTGCAAGTCATCGTAACGGTCTCAGGTTGGAGGGACATTTATACCCATATTACATCGAAGCAAATCTTGACAGCAGAAATAGCTCTGGAGTCGGTCACGTTCAGTGTAGATGTATCCTTACATCTCACCTGTATGTCATACCAGTGTCTCCACACTCATTGGTTAAGAGGACAACCAACCTATATAGCACACAACGACCTATGCTTGATAAATATTGTCATCCTTGGTAACAATGTATCATTTGATCGTGAACAGATTTAAGAATTAAACGATAAATCCTCCTTTGTCGAGTCTAAATAGTCCTAAGGACTTCACCACAACATAGGAGTTTATTAGAAGATGAAATATTTTGTGATAAAAAAATACCAAAATAATTTTTATTAATTCATAATTCATGTACATATACAAAAATGAGTACAACCGTCAACAGGCTGACGATTGGCTTTGGGATACTATTTCCAACAATCTCTCACTTGGCCTAAAGCCAATCGGTGCAGTATCTAATACCCATCTTCGACTTATAGTCATCGAACTTCTTCACTGCAATGGCTTTAGTGAATAGGTCGGCTAGGTTCTCCTTTCTGTCGATCTTCTGAAGGTCGATGTTATCTCGATCCATAATTTTTTGGATGAGATGATAGCAGTGCAGAATATGCTTCATCCGCTGGTGTGCCTTGGGTTCCTTCACCTGAGCAATGGGTCCAGAGCTGTCACAGTAGAGCAGAACTAGACCAATAAGGGAGGGTGCTACTCTGAGTTCGGTGATGAATTTTCTCAGCCACACTACTTCTTTGGCAGCATTTGATGCAGCGACATACTCCGCCTCACAAACTGAATCAGCCACTGTGTGTTGCTTGAAACTCTTCCAGCAGATAGCCCCACCATTAAGAGTAAAAATAAATCCTGACACACTTTTGCTGTCATCATGATCAGACTGGAAACTGGAGTCTGTAAACCCTATAAGTCTCAAGTCTGATGCACCATAAACAAGCCACTGGTCTTTAGTATTTCTTAAATACTTCAGGATAGTTTTAACAACCTTCCAGTGATTCTCCTCTGGATCAGATTGGTATCTATTCACTACCCCTAGTGAGTATGCCACATCTGGTCGTGTAGATGTCATGGCGTACATGATAGATCCCACTACCGAAGCATATAAAATTATACCCATACGCTCTCTCTCTCTTGAGGTGTTGTCGGACAATCCCTCTTCGAGAGAGAAATTTCATGGCCTATCGGTAGATAGCCTTTCTTGAAATTCTCCATGCTGAACCTCTTCAGCATAGTATCTATGTACGTAGACTGGGATAAACCAAGCAACCTTTTAGATCTATCCCTATAGATCCTCATCCCTAGGATGTAGGAAGCTTCTCCCAAATCCTTCATGGAGAACTGTGACGACAGCCAAATCTTTATTCCCTGTAATGCAGGGACATCATTCTCGATTAAGAGAATATCATCCACATACAATACAAGAAATACCACTACAGGACCATTAGTCCACTTATAAATGCAGGGCTCTTCTCCATTCTTAACAAAGCCATACGTCTTGATCGTCCTATCAAAACGTATGTTCCAACTCTGGGATGCCTGCTTAAGTCCATAAATGGACCTCTGTAGTCTGCACACCTTAGACTCATCAGTGGATGTGAATCCTTCAGGTTGTATCATATACATCTCTTCATCCAGTTCTCCGTTTAGGAAAGCTGTCTTCACATCCATCTGCTAGATTTCATAGTCCAGATAGGCAGCTATCGCAAGCATAATCTGAATGGATTTGAGCATTGCCACAGAAGAAAATGTTTCGTCATAGTCTATACCATAATGTTGACGATATCCCTTGGCAACCAAACAGGCTTTATAGGTTTTCACCTTTCTGTCTGCACCCCTCTTCCTCTTGAAGACCCACTTACACCCTATGGGTTTTACTCCTTCGGGTGGGTCAACCAATGTCCACACATCGTTGACCTTCATGGACTCCATTTTGGATTTCATGGCCTCTAGCCATTTCTCAGAGTCAGGTCTCTGCATTGCATCCATGTAGGTGATCAGATCCTCATTATTTTCATCAAGTTCGATAGGATCTCCATCTCGGATCAAGAAACCATAGTATCTGTCTGGTTGACGTGGTACTCTACCAGATCGCCTTAAGGGTGCATCAACAATGGGCTCCGAATTTGGTCTAACCAAATCTGGTTCAGGTTCAGCTACTTGTATCGATTTTTCCACCCGCCAAACTTGCTCAAGTTCGACCTTAGAGGCAATAGTCTCTTCACCAAGGAACTCCTTTTCTAAAAAGATTGCCTTAAGGCTGACAAACACCTTTTGCTCATTAGCTAGGTAGAAATAATACCCTTTGGTCTCTTTTGGGTACCCTATGAAATTACACTTGTCAGACCTAGGTCCAAGCTTGTCCGTAATTAAACGTTTAACATAAGCCAGATACCCCCAAACCCTAAGGTGTGAGAGTACTGGCTTACATCCTATCCATATCTCATATGGCGTTTTGGTTACAGACTTACTTGGAACTCTATTTAGAAGGTAACAAGCCGATTTGAGTGCATATCCCCAGAGGAAGATCGGCAGACCAGCAAACCCCATCATGGATCGGACCATGTCCAACAAGGTCCGATTCCTCCTTTCAGACACACCATTATGCTGTGGTGTTCCAAGAGGAGTCCACTGAGAGAGAATCACATTCTCTCCTAAATATGTCAAAAACTTATTGGAAAGGTATTCACCTCCTCGATCAGATCGAAGAGTTTTAATATACTTTCCAATTTATTTTTCTACCTCATTTCGGAATAGTTTGAACATTTCAAATGACTCCGACTTATGCTTCATTAAATAGACATACCCATACCTCGATAGGTCATCTGTGAAGGTTATGAAGTAGAAATATCCATCTCTTGTACTTGAGCTCATGGGTCCACAAACATCAGAATGTACCAGACCTAAGAGTTCACTGGCTCGCTCACCTTTTTCAGTAAAAGGTGACTTGGTCATCTTCCCAAGAAGACAGGACTCACAGGTTGGAAGTAATTCACAATCACCAACTTAAGAATTCCTTCTTGAGCCAACCTGTTTATCCTATTCTTATTGATATGACCTAGCCTACAGTGCCAAAGGTAGATTTCTGACACATTATCTATTCTAGGGCGTTTACCGGAGGTTTGAACCACATTAACAGGTTGTGACAGTAAGTAAATTCTATTATTTATTTGTCCAACAAACATTGTAACACCATTCAAAATGATATTCCAAATTTTTTTTTTATTAAAAATTTATAACCGTACATGGCCAAAAGGCCTACAGAAATAATATTTAATAAAAAGCTTGGACAATAGTGACATTCACTCAGAATTACATTGCGAGAATTGATTACAAGGTTCATGATTCCTAAAGCTAGAACTGAAATTTTGCTTCCATCTCCAACGTTCAGGAACCTCTCACCATCATCAAATCTCCTACTGACCTACAGACCCTGCATCGTATTGCAAATATGATAAGAGCTTCCGGTATCCAATACCCGGGCAGTAGTGTCACCTATGGAAAAGTTGCAAGGTGTTATCATATAATTACCTTGCATCTTCTTTGGCCTGTTTGGATCCAGGGAGGCAATGTATAGAGGACAGTTCCTCTTCCAGTGCCCCAGCTTCTTGCAAAAGAAGCACTTTGCCTGGCTCTGGTCGGGCTTGCGCTTCTTGGTCTGACCTTGTGCAGACATCCCAGCATGTGGCTGCACCTTCTTCTTCTTCTTCTCGTTCTTCTTCCCTTTCTTAAAGGGTCGACAACCAGAAGAAGACCCTCCCACAACATTCACCGACTCCTTATAGAGCTGGTGGTCCTTCTCAAAGTTCTGCAGCAACCCCAACAAGCTGTGGTAGTTCACTGCAGGCTTTGTCATTCAAAAATGAGTAAGGAAGTGAAAGAAGGACTTGGGCAGAGAATTAAAAATTGCATCCTTATCGAGCTGCTCGTGCAGGGGAAAACCCAGTTTACTTAGGTGCTCAATCATTTCGATCATGTACAGTACATGATCAGTGACTGAGGCTCCATCCCTCATCCGAGCATTGAAAATGGCACAACTAGTTTTGTGCCTTTCAACATCGTCAGGCGTGCCAAAAGAGTCATTCAATATTTGAAGCATCTCCTGTGGCTGGGTATTCTCGAACCTGCGACTGAACTCATCATTCATTACCGCCAGCATTATGCACCGGACGTTGGTGCGATCATTGAGCCACTTCTGGTAAGTATCTCAGACCGTCCCTCTAGCGTTTAGGACTGGCTCCTTAGGTGCCGGATCCGTTACTACATAAAGGATCCGCTCATGCTCAAGGATGATTTTTAATTTTCGATACCAACTATCGAAATTAGGTCCCATGAGCTTGTCATTATCTAATAATGGCTCCTTAGGTGCCGGATCCACCTTGCGCCACATAAGCCCCCCCACGCCCTCTCTCTTATTCCATGCCAATCTCCTCTTATTTTGTATGATAAAAGCCCTCTCCCAGGTCTCTCCCACATCCACAAAAGGTTTTCTCTCTTCTTTCTTACATGAAAGGTGGTTTGGATCAAATCAAAGAGGAATAAGTTTAGATTTCGAATTCTAGGAGATAGAGTTTTAGAAATCTAAAACTCTTTCAAATTTGCACCAAATTTATCCAAATTTTTTTTGTAATTTTTATGGCTTTTAGGGTACATATTATTCATCCTTTGCTAGTGGTCCATACACGAAATTAAGGAGGAGGTGCTCAAGAGTTGGGCGCCCCTTATCTTGCCATGTTTGGATAAGCCTTGACTAGGTATTTGACCTAGATAAGGACTCTATCATATCTCTCTCTATAAAATGCGTTTCTTCATGAAAATTTTGTAGAAGATAGAAATTTGAGAGTCCTTTGGGGAAATAAAAATTTATAGAGAAAGACCTTTGGGTCATGGAGATATAATAGACACAAGATAGGGTGTCTAGAGAGAAAAATGAGAAGAAGAAGAGGGTCTTCTTCTAGGGTTGTTGTATTCATCTCTTTCCTTCCTCCATCTTGAGTTTTCTAAGAGTGTCTCAGATCTAAAACTCATCCTCCTACTTCTCATCTTTGAGAGAGTCCAAATCAAGAAGAAGGAGGCACCTGATCAACCATCAAAGAAGGATCAGCGCAGTACTAGCATACTGTGCTGATTTCTTGAAGCAGAACTTTTGATCGAGATTCGTGGGCTCGTGTAGATGACTCCTAGAGGCCAGATGCGTGTGCGGCTAGCAATATCATCCTCAAGCCCGGATCAGTAAGGTTAGAACGTCTAACTTGCAAGGTAATAGATCTGATCTATTGTTTAATACATACATTAGATGTAGTATAGAAACATGTTGATATGATCAACATGTAGTTCATTCTCTATATATTTTAATTTTTGATTTAATGCTATACAATAATCATATAATAGAATCTTAAATCTAGAGATTCTCTGATTTTAGAAAATAAATTTTGATATATTTTAGTCTTCCGCTGCCTGATCTTGAAAAAGTTTCAAGATCTAACCCTGAAACCCTAGATCTGGTTTCTTCAGACAGTTAAACTCTAAGGTGTCCTAAGAGCATTTTGATCAAGGAGATGAATTATATAGAAACTATATTTGCATGTGTTCTAAGGATATTGTTCTACACATTCGACCTATCCGACCATCGGGTACCATTGCTAGATGTCACTTCGATTGATATAAAAATTTATTTCTATACTACCGACTTAGATTTGGACCTATGAGGTCACACACATTAGAGTTTACAATCCGATCGGATGGTTGATCAACGATTAAGAATCGTTCAAGGGTTAAATGATCAATACGATTGACATTTAACCTAGTGCAAGTGTTGGAGGAGGATCGATTAGTAATTTGATTGCTACTTGGCTTAATTTGATTAAGCCAATAGACTGAGATTAAGTCTAATTTAATATGATTTAATTAGATTTAGTTTAGGCTTGATTGGATCAAGTTCAATTGATTTATTGGATAAGCTAATTGCAAGAAAAAACTAGTCCTAGTTCAATTAGGACTTGGGTCAACCTAATTTCTAATTTGATTAAAAAATTAAATTAGATTTAAATATAATTTAATCTGATTAAATTAGATTCTTAATTAGGTTAAGATCTATTATAATTAGATGGATTTGATTTTGGTTTGATTTGGTTTGAGAAACCAAATTTGAACAAGTCATAGATTGAACCCTAGTAAGACTAGGATTCCACCTTGCGCCACCTTAGCCCCCCACGCCCACTCTCTCTTATTTTGTATGACAAAACTTTCTCTCCCATGCCTTTACGCATGCCCAAAGCTTTCCACTCTTTCTCTCTTACATGGAATGTGGTTGTAGACCAAGTCAAAGTAGGAATTAGTTTGGATTTCAAATTCTATGAGATAGAATTTTAGGAAACCAAAACTCTTTCCTTATGGCACTGATTTTACTCAGATTTTTTTTGAGATTTTTGTGAATTTTATGGTATATATTTTGTGCCCTTTTCTAGTAGTCCATTGTAGAAAAAGAAGGAAGGGGCACCCAAGAGTTGGGCACCACTTTTCTTGCCATGTTTGGATTTTCCTTGACTAGGTATTTGACCTAGACAAGGATTCTTCATATCTCATTATTTAAAATAATTTTTGTTTTTAAATTTTTATAGATTGTAGAGCATTAAGAGATCTTTGGGGTATATAAAAATCAAAGATAAATAGTGTTAGGGTGTGGAGATATAAAAGACACAAAACTAGGTGTCTAGGTGAGAGCAAAGAGAAGAAGAAGAGGGTCTTCTTCTAGGGTTGCTGAGTTCACCTCTTCCCTTCCTCCTTCTATGAGTTTTCTGAGAGTGTCTCATATCTAAAACTCCTTCTCTTACTTCTCATCTTTAGAAGAGTCCAAATCAAGAAGAAGGAGGTATCTGATCGACCATCGAAGAAGGATCAGCACAGTACTAGCATACTGTGCTGATTTCCTGGACCAGGACTTATGATCGTGATTCATGGACTCATGTGGATGACTCCTAGAGGCTAGATGCATGTGTGGCTTTCAACATCATTCTCATATTTAGATCAGTAAAGTTAGAACATCTAACTTACAAAGTAATAGATCTGATCTATTATATTTTACATACATTAGATGTAGTATAGAAACATGTTGATATGATCAACATGTAGTTCTTGCTCTTTATATTTTAATTTTTAATTTAATACTATATAATAATCATGTAATAGAATCTTAGATCTAGAGATTCTCTAATTTTATAAGATAAATTTTAATTTATTTTAGTCTTCCACTGTCTGATCTTGAAAAAGTTTCAAGATCTAACCTTGAAACCCTAGATCTGGTTCCTTCAATTGGTATCAGAGCCTAGGTTGTTTATTACATAATTATTTATACATGCTTAAATTATTTTTTAGATTAGATCTAATTTATAATCTGATTGTTAAATCTAAAATTAAAATTTTTAGATCAATCACGAACTGTAAGTTGTCCTGCTGTAAGGTTTACCCCTATAGTGCAAAGGTTGTCCTAATTCGTGTAAATCTATCTTTAATCATAAATTTGTTAGATGTGATCTAGATTAAATTTTTGATTTATTAGATTTAAAAGATGCTTAAATCTAAAATAAAATCTCTTTGTTAATAATTTTCATGCAAAGAACCATCATATATTTGTCTAAAAAATTTGCACAGTTTAAATTTGAAATTGTTTCAATTATATGAACCTGTTTAGATTAGATCTAAAGTAGTTTCATACTTATTTCACTTGCATTTTGATTATAAATCAAACATGTAACTTGGTTGGTAGAACCATGTTGTAAAAATTTTTTACAAACATGAAAATTATTTTTGAAAAGCTGAACCCCAACCTTCAGCCCAAAACTTAATTGAGAATTAAGAAGTTATTTGATTAGGTTCTAGGATTGTGAATTGAAGAACCTAAGGCACAAACCATAACACATTGGATTAATGGGTTAGTGGGAATTAGGTCCATTAATTGGGTTAGACCTAAGGTTAGATTAAAGATGGACTTAATTAGAGAATTGACTAAATCTAATCAATTGTTGTCTTAGATTAGGTCAAGGATTCTTTAGATCCATTACAATAGTTGTAGTTGGTCAAGTCCATGTCTTTAACAAGAACCAAATGGACTTGATTCTTGGCTAAGCGATCTAGCATGAATTGTTAGATTGATCTAATCAAAACTAATTAAATCAGTTGGTGTCTAAGGTAAACCAGACCGATGGTTTTTAATTGGGAGCCCGCTTACCTGGTCGTTTCTGATAGTATCTAAGGCAAGCTTTGGCAGACCCTCCCACCGATCGAACTTACCTGGCCTCTTGGTGAAATTATATTTTGATCGGATCACTTGACTATTCAAGCTGACCCATGTCAGCTAGGTAAATCAATGTGACTGATTTAGGTGCTCCTAGACCAGTCCTTTTAATGGTCTCCCTTAAGCTGACTTGGTGAAGCAAGTGGGAGGATCATGATAAGCTGGTTCATCTGACCTCCTCCTCTAAATCAATTAAATCTTTTAAAATTATTAGGTCCTTAAAATAAAATAGTTATGGTGATAACTAGATCATAGCCTCCCATTAAGTGGATGATAATGGGTCCATCAGTTGGATAATCATTGGAGGCCCAAAAGCCTAGTGCTTATCGGCTGATGGAATTATCATTCATAATATGATTTTCTGATTGGATCTTTCTAAATGGTGATTAGGTTAGCCAACCAAAGTTGAGCCTAATCATTCATTGGCTAGATGGGCCAAGTATGGTCATGTTAATGGTTGGACCTCACCAGGCCTTTTCAGTGGAGGCCAAAGCCTACTGATTAGGGACTGGGGCAAAATTAAAATTACTAAAAATTATTTAGAGAAACAATTGGTTATGAACCTACCTTTAGATGTACATGGGTTGGCCAACCAAAGTTGGGCTTGTGTGCAGTCTAAGTGAATTCTAGTACCCACTAAGGAATTAAGGTAATTCCTCGAATTGAAGATAGAGGCTACCAATTTGAATAAAATAGTGAGAGAAATATTTTGATTAAAGTCCAAATCATTAGATTTAATGAATCAATTACTAATTAGGTTATGATTTTTCTTTATGCAGATATGGCCACTTCCCTATCGCTCCGATCATTGTTGGACAATGATAAGTTGGTGAGACCCAACTTCGGTAGCTGGTACCGAAAGTTGAAGATAGTCCTGGAGCATGAATGGATCCTATATGTGATAACGGATCCTGCACTTGAGGAGCCAGCTATCAATGTACGTGGAATAGTTAGAGACACTTACCAGAAGTGGCTCAGTGATCGGATCACGGTGCGCTGCATCATGCTGGCTGCCATGAGCGACGAGTTCAATAGCAGATTTGAGATGGCTCAGCCAAAGGACATGCTTCAAGTGTTGGAGGATGCCTTTGGCACACCCGATGATGTGGAGAGGCACAAGACTAGTTGCGCTATCTTCAACACCAAAATACGAGATGGTGCCTCTGTCACTGATCATGTATTATACATGATCGAGCTGATGGAGCGTTTGAGCAAGCTCGACTTTCCCTTGCATGAGTAGCTTAGGAAAGATGCAATACTGAACTCACTGCCCAAGTCTTATCTCCCATTCCTCACTCATTATAGAATTACAAAGTCTGAAGTAAACTACCACGGGTTACTGGAGTTGCTTCAGAACTTTGAAAAGGATCACCAACTCCACAAGGAGTCAGTGAATTTAGTTGGAGGTTTGTCTTCTGATTCTTGACCTTTTAAGAAAGGGAAGAAGAACAAGAAGAAGAAAGTGAAGAAGGTGCAAGTTTAGGCTAGGACATTAGTGCAGGGCCAGATCAGAAAGATCAAGCTCGATAAGAGTCAAGCTGAATGCTTCTTTTGTAAGAAGCGAAGGCACTGGAAGAGGAACTGTCCTCAGTACATTGCCTCCCTGGATCCGAACAGGTAGAGAAAGAAGCAAGCAGTTGCTGGACAAGGTATTTATATGATAACTCTTTACAATTTCTCTATTTGTGATATAACTGACTGGATATTGGATATCGGTAGCCCTTACCATATTTACAATTCGTTGCAGAGGTTGTAGGTCAGTAGGAGATTCGAGCAAAGCGAGAGGTTCCTGAATGTTGGAGATGGAAGACCAGTTCTAGCATTAGGAATCTTGAAATTTATATTTGAGTCCCATATCGTTGTTCTTAATGATTGTCATTTATGTCCCAGTTTCTTTTTAAATATTATTTCTGTAGGCCTTCTGGCCAAAAATGATTATGAAATTTTAATAAAGAAATAAGTTTGTAATATCATTATGAATGGTGTTACTATTTTTTGTGGACATTTGAACAATGGTGTGTATATGTTATCATAACCTGTTAATGTAGTCTATTCTATAGGCAAGCATTCTAGATTAGATAGTATATCAGATATCTACTTATGGCACTGTAGGCTAGGTCATATAAGCAAGAACAGGATAAACAAGTTGACTCAAGAGGGAATCCTCGAAGTCAGTGATTGTGAATCACTTCCAATCTGTGAGTCTTGTCTTCTTGGTAAAATGATCAAGTCACCTATTATTGAAAAATATGAGAAAGCTACTAAGCTCCTGGCCTAGTACATACTGATGTATGTGGGCCCATGAGTGTTAGATGTGTGCCCTAGATGCCAGATTGACTGACATATTCCTGTACAAATCTAAGGACAAATTTATAATTTTGACTATAAATCAATAAATGGGTTATTCTTCTATCACATTGTGTACATTGTGTCTGTGATACATCCTTTGAGTTAGTAGGAATGTCAATTCATATTTTTAAGAGTTGAAAATTTAAGGCATGAATTTACATAACTAACTCATAAACAGCTCCTGACCATAGGATCATCAAGAGGATAGTGATTGATCAGGAAGGTTGGTGTATGATCGTTTCCTTAGGATAGATGTGTCTTGAGTCTACGGTGTGGAGACACCGAAGCGAGAGTATAGATATTTGTTGAGAATGAGAGTACTGAGTGTGACCATATCGAGCAGTCATAAAGAAGTCTACCTTCTCGTTGATGACTAAGCTCGATGCTGCAGTTGTGTGTCTAGTTCTTTGACCTGAGGTGCATCGATAGTTCACCTTGTGTGTGTCATAGTTTGACTACACCATAACTCGATCTTCTAGCTATTCGAAACCCTGAAGTGTATGTTGGCTGTAGCATATTCATTGTAGGAACCAGATCGCACCAAGATGGGATCTATCAACCTCGATAGATAAGAGTAGTCTTATGATGATCGAAAGATCGAGTCCTTAAGCCCATGGCCATGGTAGAGTAAAATAATGGAAAAGAGTTTTCCATTGGGGTTTCACATCGAACTCGGATGGATTGATTGATTCATATGACTGATGTTGGGTTTGACGAGTTCACCTTAACCCTAATTCAGTTGGGACTCATGATAGAGGAACTCAATCACACAGTTAGCTACACCGAGAGGTTTGTCTTCAGTTCTGATGGGTTGCCACCATATATTGCTAGATATCACTGGTGGATTTTGGGAGCAATTAGAATGATCTTAATGATCGATCATTCTAATTGTCTAAATCAAAAGAGTTCTGGTCCATCGAAAGAAGTTTCAATGATGTCGATGATGAGATCACGACATGTCTCATTACCATATAGAATTGAACCTAACTGGGTCACTTTAACAAGGATTAGGATCTGGATGTCATCAATTGGGCTAGCCCAATTGATTTGGATTAGATCTGATTAGGTTCAAGGAAATCGTGCTAGCACACGATTCACCCTAACTTTCTTCTCGTGTAATCTTTTCTATCTCGACTGAGCCAAATATGATTTGACTCATCCAGAGAACCTTGAGAAGGTTTTTCTCAGTCTAAATAAATCTTGTCGAGCTCAGAAAAGGCTTATCTTAATTCATGAGATGAATTTAAGATAAGCACCTGCTAATTCCTATCACCTGCCAATTTCATTTTAGGACATCAGTCAAAAGTTGACATATGAATCTTAAATTGAAGGCCACTTAGCAAGAGTTCGTTGGAGGATTTTTGTGGAGTATCCACATGCCAAATCAGTATCATATTAGGCACCATAATCAAATTATGGCGTGAGCCCAATTGGATAAAGAGGGCACCCCAAGTGGATAAAGATGGAAGTTGTCTTGATCAACATGGACTCTTTGGCGCCAACATGATTGTGCTTATCCAATGTTGGTGCCAACTCTTGAAGAGAGGCTTGGGTTCTTATCTGATGTGATCAAATGACATCACTCTATCAATCAAAATTTTTTTATATTTATTGGAATTTTTTGATTGGTCGAATGATGTGGCATTGCGCTGCGCAGCAAAGTCTATATAAACCCTATCTGCACCTAGGGTTTAAGTGATTGCACCAAACCCATCAAAGCTGCCACCCCCTTTCCTCTTCTCCATGTCCCATCTAAAGTTCTCCCTCCCCTCTTCATGCCCAAGGAGTTGGGCATCCATCTGATGCAAGATCAAGGTGTGGTGACGCCTTGAACAGGAAAGCTGCAGGAGTTCTTCGACAAGCTGCTGCTCCAAATTCAGGAAGACTTTTGAAGATCTTCCTAATCAGATTTAGTTTTGATTTTTGGAGTAAAGATTCATGAGGAGAAGATGATACAGGTCTTGCCTGAGTGGATACTAGTAGAGGCCAGGCGATTGCGTGGCTAAATCAGAACCTCAGGCTTGCTGCGATCATCTACAGGGTAATCAGATTACCCTTGAGGTATTTCATATGTTCTCATATTTTTAGATTTATTTTAGAATTAATATCAGATAATAAAATTAGATTTAAAATTTTAGATTTAAAATAAATATAGGATAAAATTTTTTTAAATTATTCCACCCCAGATTTGATGAAATCTGGAAGATCCTACAAGGAAAAAGGCGGTTATTCCTTCAACTGGTATCAGAGCCAGGTTCATGGCTCAGTTTTAGATCTAATTTAGATCTAATTTTAATTTTAATTTATCTAATATTAAAAGATTTTAGATGTCACATCAGATATGATAGGATCTGAAATTAAAATATTTAAAATTAAATCTGAGAAGATCTAACATGCATGAGATGCATGACTAGACTAGAAATAGTTTGATCTATGAATAGTCTTGTAAGTTTATATTTTAATGAGATTAAAATATAATTTAGATCTAATTTATTCTCTATTTTTTGATGATATAAATATTATATTTAGATCAAAAATAGAAAATAAAAATTTAGATAATACATAAGATTGATTTGTTGCATGCCTAGACTAGTTGTAGAATTGTTCTAGTAACTATCTAGAGTAAATTTTATGCTGAATAGTTCAATTTAAATTTTATTTTTCAGATGTTACACATGATGTATTAAATCTGAAAGCATATTAATTAGATCAATTTTTGATACATGAGATGTATGTAAAGCATGTATTAGTTAGATCTTAAATTGTATATGTGATATGTAAATTTAGATCCAACTAGTTTTGTAGTTAAATTTATATTTCTGATTAAGATGTTCCTCATGGTCATCCGGTCATAAGAACAAAGTAGGGTTTAAAGGCCCTCTCCTTCTATTCAATGGGTGTTCTTATGACATGTAGGTGTGCTGCGCGTTCATCCTTAATCAGAAATCAAAACATACTTTTATGCAAAACTCTAGATCCTGAAATCCTAAGATTTATTTTACATGTTTTGTTTATGAACCCAAGACTTAATTAATGAATTAAGCTTATGAAATTAAATTAGGTCTAAAATTAAAAATTTCAGATCTAAGTCATTTTCATAAAATTAGGTTCGGACTTGGGTAGCTCAATTAGGTCTAGCGGTTGATCAAACCGAATCAACAGTTGGTTAGGTGGGATCATGAAAGCTAATAATTGACCAGTCTAATAGGATTAAGTTTGGGTCAAGGTCGAATCACATTTAGATATGACTCAATCAAGTTAAGACCTAATTTGGCTCAGTGGTTAGAGCCTGGATTGTAGGCTAACCCAATTAGTTCTAGTTCGATAATTTGGTGTCTAAGGTAAGTTGGGCAAATACGATCGACTGATTTTTAATTGAGAGCTACTCGACTCGAATGCATTCTTGTCGAGTTAATGGCATATCCCTTCTACCGATCTCACTTACCTGGCCATATGTGGCTATCTAGTTCTGATTAGAGGTGACTAACAATTCGAGCTAACCCATGCCACTAGGTTAGTCATAAATGTTATGACTATGTCAAGCCAAGTTTAAAGAGACCTAAATCAAATCTCCTTAAGAAAATATTAAGTCTAGGTCTTCCACCATTGTGGATGTGCGGGCCCTTCCCGGAGTTGATTGTTCTCGACTGGATGTAGTGGCTCAGTTGCATCGAGAAGACGCAACCATGTCCATTAGGCATTGGATGCTACGAATTAGAGGATGAGTTGGGCTCAATATTTTAGATACGGTGAGGGACCCAATCAAGAATCTAGTTCATGCAAATGGTGGGTTTGACTTAACTAAGGATTGGAGAAATATTTCGGGCACGGTGAGCTTCATGAATTAGAGATCAAGTTTTGGGTGCACCATGATTAGAGAATCATTAAACAAGAGTTGTCCACTCATCGGTTGACCCATCACCAATAACTGTTAGGTGAGGTGATGAGCCAGTCGGTGAGACCGCACCACCCACTAGAAATCACTGATCATGGAGATTTTCATATCTCTACTAAGGGAGTGTAGGGATCTGAGAAAATAGTGGGAGCCTAATTTGTTTAAAAATAAAACCCTTAAACAAATTGGTTAAGTCTAATTACAAAATCTAACTAGAAACTTTTGACTCTCTACAAGAAATATGTCTGCGTCCAACCCCCTGACCAAAATACTAGACACCCACAGATTGACTGGATCCAATTTCAAAGATTGGTTAAGAAACTACAAAATTATTTTAGGTTCTGAAAAATTGACCCATGTCTTGGACCAGGACTCACCTGCCATGCCAGCATGTCCGACTGTTGAACAGAGAGCATCTCTGAAAAAGTAGATGGATGATGATAATAAAGCAAGGTACTACATATTGGGTGCAATGTCTGATGACTTGCAGCGCCAACATGAGAATATTATGACTACCCACCAAATGTTGGCTCACCTACAAGAGTTGTTTGGTGAACAAAGTCGTGCAGCCAAGTATCAAGTCTGCCAAAGACTTTTTAAGGCTAAAATGCATGATGGGTAGTCAGTCCAAGATTATTGTTTGACAATGATCAAGGATCTTGAGGAGCTTGAGAAGCTCGGTATCATCTTAGATAAAGATTTTCAGACTGATGTGATCTTTCAGTCCTTGTCCGATGCGTATGGTCAATTCATCATGAACTTTCATATGCATAAGATGCAGTGTACCTTGGCTGAGTTAATGAACATGATGGTAATGGCTGAGCTTTCTTTGAAGGGTTCAAAAGGCTCAGTTCTTAATGTGGAGCGGACTTCTTCCAAGAAAAAATCTTTTGGAAAGAAGAAAAAGTCACGAAGAAGCAAAAGGTGGATGGAAATAAGAAGAAGACAGAACCGAAGAAGCAGGCTGCTGAAAAGAAAAAATATTTCCACTGTAATTCAGATGGCCATTGGAAGCGAAACTGTCATCAGTACTTGACCACCCTGAAGAACAAGAAGGATGGTCCTTTTGGAGGTATGCTCATTTTAGAATCTAATCTTACGGTTTCTTCTGCATCCAGTTGGTGCTTGACTCTGGTTTTAGTGCTCATTTGTGCACTTCTATGTAGGATCTTGAGGAGAGCAGGAGGCTGAGAGTTGGGGAGATGATTCTACGCATCAAGAATGGAGCAAGAGTTGCTGCCGTGGTTGTGGAAACCTATCCTCTGTGATTACCGTTAGGATTAAATTTATTTCTTAGAGATTGTTATTATGTGCCTGCAGCAAGCAGAAATTTAATTTTTGTTTCATGTTTAGCACAAGAAGGCTATGTTATTAGCTTTCATAAGGACCATTGTAACTATTTTATGAAAATAATAAAGTTGCAAATGATTTTCTTATTAACAGTCTCTATCAGCTATATGTTGATGTATCTATATTTAATATCGAGCAAAATGTGAATGCCATAGAAATTAAAAGGCTTAGAGATAGTCTAAATGATAGGTATCTGTGGCACCTAAGGCTAGGTCATATAACAGAAGACAGGGTTAACAAATTGGAGAAATTTGGACTGTTGAGTCCGTTGACTTCCGAGTCATATCCAGTTTGTGAATCATGCCTTCAAGGCAAAATGACCAAACTCCCTTTTGTAGGATATGGGGAAAGGGCCACAGACCTACTTGTCCTAGTACATACGGATGTGTGCGCCCATTTGATGTGCTGGCTAGAGGCAACTATGTCTACTTTAACCTTTACCGATGATATGTCTAGGTATGGGTATATGTTTCTAATGAAACACAAGTCTGAAGCCTTTGAAAGGTTCAAAGAATTCAGACATGAAGTAGAAAAATAAATAGGAAAGTCCATTAAGGTTCTTCGATCGGATCGAAGAGGTGAATATCTTAGTCGGGAGTTTCTAGACTATCTTAAGAATAATGGCATAGTCTCTCAATAGACTCCACTTGGAATGCTACAACTCAACGGGATTTTAGAACGGAGAAATCAGACCCTATTAGATATGGTCCGTTCTATGATGAGCTTCACGGACCTCCCTGAGTTTCTTTGGGGATATTATCTCATGACAGCAATATATGTATTGAATAGGGTTCCATCTAAAATCATTCCTACCACACCGTATGAGATATGACATGGTAAGAAACCAAGTCTGAATCATCTCAGAATTTGGGGTTGTCCGGCTTATGTCAAGAGACAGTAGGTGGACAAGTTAGAGTTCAGATCTTTTAGAGCTCGATTCATAGGATATCCTAAAGAGTCATTAGGATACTATTTTTATATTCCAAAAGACCACAATGTGATTGTGAGTCGAAATGCTATTTTTCTTGAAAATAGTTTATTTAAGATGGTGGCATCGGAAGAATAATTAAACTCAAGGAGAATATCTCCCAAGAGCAACGAGCTAAAGAACCTAAGGAACCAAATCAATCAGAATCAGTCCTAACATAATCTCTTCCACCTCGTAGATCGACTAGGATATTCCATCCTCCTGAAAGGTACTTAGGTACCATACAAGAGGATATAGAGGAAATATTCCTCATGGGAAATGGGGCTCATGGTGATGATCCCAAGACCTATGATGAGGCGATATCAAATATCGACTCTGAGAAATGGTTAGAGGCAATGAGATCAGAAATTGACTCGATGCACTCAAACCAAGTCTGGACCTTGGTAGATCTACTTGAAGGTATTGTACCTGTTGGGTGTAAATAGATCTTTAAGAGAAAGATAGGTGCAGATAGAAATGTAGAGACATTCAAGGCTAGGCTCGTAGGGAAAGGTTATAGTCAACGTGAAGGTATTGACTATCAGGATACCTTCTCACCCGTAGCCATACTAAAATCCATTTGCACATTGCTTGCTATTGCAGCCTGTTTCGATTATGAAATATGGCAGATGGATGTGAAAATGGCATTCTTAAATGGACATCTTGAGGAAGATATCTATATGGAACAGCCACCTGGTTTCACATCCAGTGATGATGATCACAAGGTCTGCAAGCTGCAAAGATCCATTTATGGACTTAAGCAAGCATCTCGGAGCTGGAATACTCATTTCAATGATGTGATCAAAATATTTGGTTTCATCAAGAACGAGGAAGAACCATGTGTGTTCAAAAAGATTAGTGGGAGCTTAGTTGTCTTCCTCGTATTGTACATAGATGACATCCTCCTAATTGGGAATGACATTCCCAGGTTGATCTCAGTCAAAGTATAGTTGTCTAAGGAGTTCTCTATGAAAGATCTAGGAGAGGCATCCTTTATACTGGGTATTAAGATCTATAGAGATAGACCAAATAGGATGCTGGGACTTTCACAGAAGATATATATAGAGGAGGTGCTAAAAAGGTTTAGTATGGAAAACTTCAAAAGAGGTTTAATACCTTTTAGACATGGCATTCATCTCTCCAAGAAGATGTGCCCTAGCACTCCTGAGGAGATTGAACGCATGAGCAAGATCCCTTATGCTTCGACAATAGGAAGCCTCATGTATGCCATGCTATGTACACGACCTGATATAGCCTATGCTGTGAGTGTCACAAGCAGATATCAGTCGAATCTAGATAAAGAGCACTGGACTTCTGTGAAATGTATCCTTAAGTACTTGAGAAGGACTAAGGATATGTTTCTAATCTTTGAGAATGGAGAACTCCAGATTCAGAGATATATAGACTCAGACTTTATGTCTGATATAGATGATCGAAAGTCGACATCTAGAAGTCTGTTCATTTGCAATGGTGGTGCAGTTAGCTGGAAGAGTTCCAAGTAGACGGTGATTGCTGATTCCACCATGGAGGCAGAGTATATTGCTGCATCGAAAGCTGTAAAGGAGGCATTCTGGTACAAGAAATTTGCCACAGAGCTTGGAGTGATGTCATCGGATGCCATCCCTCTTTACTACGACAATAATGGCACCATAGCCCTATCTAAGGAGCCAAGGTCTCATCAGAAGTCCAAGCATATCGAGCGGCGATTCCATCTGATCCGTGATTACCTCGAAAATGGTTATGTCGAGGTTAAGAGAGTCGACTCCATAGATAATGTGGCAGACCTGCTGACAAAACCATTAGGCCAGCAAAAGATCGAAGCCCACCTTGAGAAAATGGGACTTAGATATGTAGCTAATTGGCATTAGGTCAAGTGGGAGTTTGTTAGATGTGTGCCCTAGATGCCAGATTAGCTGACACATTCCTGTACAAATCTAAAGGCAAATTTATAATTTTGACTATAAATTAATAAATGGGTTATTCTTCTATCACATTGTGTACATTGTGTCTGTGATACATCCTTTGAGTTAGTAAGAATATCAATTCATATTTTCAAGAGTTGAAAATTTAAGGCATGAATTTACATAACTAACTCATAAACAGCTCCTGACCACAGGATCATCACGAGGATGGTGATCGATCCAGAAGGTTGGTGTACGATCGCTTCTTTAGGGTAGATGTGTCTTGAGTCTATGGTATTGAGATACTGAAGCGAGAGTACAGGTATTCATTGAGAATGAGAGTATTGAGCATGACCATATCGAGCAGTCATAAGGAAGTCTACCTTCTCATCGATGACTAAGCTCGATGCTGCAGTTGTGTGTCTAGTTCTTTGACCTGAGGTGCATCGACAGTTCACCTTGAGTGTGTTATAGTTTGACTACACCATAACTCGGTCTCCTAGCCATTCAAAACCCTAAGGTGTATGTTGGCTGTAGCATATTCATTGTAGGAACCAGATCACACCAAGATGGGATCTATCAATCTCGGTAGATGAGAGGAGTAGTCCTATGATGATCGAAAGATCGAGTCCTTAAGCCCATGGCCATGGCAGAGTGAAATAATGAAAAAGAGTTTTCCATTAGGGTTTCACATCGGACTCGGATGAATCAATTGATTCATGACTGTGTTGGGTTTGATGAGTTCACCTTAACCCTAATTCAGTTGGGACTCATGATAGAGGAACTCAATCACACAGGTAGCTACACCGAGAGGTTCGTCTTCAGTTCTGATGAGTTGCCACCATATACTATTAGGTGTCACTGATGGATTTTGGAAACAATTAGAATGATCTTGATGATCGATCATTTTAATTGTCTGAATCAGAAGAGTTCTGGTCCATCGAAAGAAGTTTCGATGATGTCAATGATGAGATTACGACATGTCTCATTACCATACAGAATTAAACCTAACTGGGTCACACTAACAAAGGTTATGATCTGGATATCATCAATTGAGAAAAGGTTTATCTTAATTCATGAGATGAATTTAAGACATGCACCTGCTAATTCCTGTCATCTGCCAATTTTATTTTAAGACATCAGTCAAAAGTTGATATGTGGGTCTTAAATTGAAGGCCACTTAGAAAGAGCTCATTGGAGAATTTTTGTGGAGTGTCCACATGCCAAATCAGCATCAAATTAGGTGCCATAATCAAATTATGGTGTGAGCCCAATTGGATAAAGAGGGCGCCCCAAGTGGATAAGGATAGAAGTTGTCTTGATCAACATGGACTCTTTGGCACCAACATGATTGTGCTTATCCAATGTTGGTGCCAACTCTTGTAGAGAGGCTTGGGTTCTTATTTGATATGATCAGATGATATCACTCCATCAATCAAAATTTTTTCAAATTTATTGGAATTTTTTTATTGGTCGAATGTTGTGGCACTGCGCAGCGCAGCAGGGTCTATATAAACCCTGTCTGTACCTAGGGTTTAAGTGATTGTGCCAAACCCATCAAAGATGCCACCCCCTTTCCTATTCTCCACATCCCATCTGAAGTTCTCCCTCCCCTCTTCATGCCCAAGGAGTTGGGCATCCATCTGATGCAAGATCAAGGTGTGGTGACGCTTTGAACAGGAAGGCTGCAGGAGTTCTTCGACAAGCTGCTGTTTCAACTTCAGGAAGACTTTTGAAGATCTTCCTAATCAGATTTAGTTTTGATTTTTAGAGCAAAGATTCACAAGGAGAAGATGATCCAGGTCCTACCTGAGTGGATACTGGTAGAGGCCAGGCAATTGCGTGGCTAAATCAGAACCTCAGGCTTGCTGCGATCGTCTACAGGGTAATCAGATTACCCTTGAGATATTTTATATTTGCTTATATTTTTAGATTTATTTTAGAATTAATATCAAATAATAAAATTAGATCTAAAATAAATATAGGATAAATTTTTTTTAAATTATTCTGCCCAAGATTTGATGAAATCTGGAAGATCCTACAAGAAAAAAGGCGGTTTTTTCCTTCAATGAGCACAAGTGCTAGAGTTGGATATTTCTACTTCATCACTTTCACAGATGATCTATCCTGATATGGATATGTCTATCTGATAAAATATAAGTTGGATTCATTTGAAATATTTAAACAATTTCAAAGTGAAGTAGAAAAACAAACTGGGAAGAGTATAAAACTCTTCGGTCTGATCGAGGAGGGGAATACCTTTCTAGTGAGTTTTTCATATATCTAGGAGAGAATGGGATTCTCTCCCAATGAACTCCTCCTGAAACACCACAGCATAATTGTGTGTCTGAAAGGAGAAATTGGATTCTATTAGACATGGTCCGATCCATGATGGGTTTTGCCAACTTGTCGATATCTTTCTGGGGATATGCACTCGAATCGGCCTGTTATCTATTAAATAGGATTTCAAGTCTGTAATTAAGACTCCATATGAGATATGGACAAGGCATAAGCCAGCACATTCACACCTTAGGGTCTGGGGGTGTCCGACCTTTATCAAACAGTTAGTTATAGATAAACTTGGACCTAGGTCTGACAAATGCACATTCATAGGGTACCCCAAAGAGATCAAAGAATATTTTTTCTACTATGCTAATGAACAAAAGGTGTTCGTCAGCCTTAAGGCAACTTTTTTAGAAAAAAAGTTTCTTGATGAAGGAACCGTTGCCTCTAAGGTTGAACTTGATGAAGTTCAACAGGTAGAAGGACCGACACCAATAGCTGAACCTGAGTCAAAAATGATTAGATCAGATCTGGAGCCTAATATACCTGCACCATTAAGACGATCCGGTAGAGTACCACATCAGCTAGATAGATACTATAGTTTCTTGGTCCGAAATGGTGATCCCATCGAACTTGATAAGAATGATGAGGATCCGATCACCTATATGGATGCAATGCAAAGATTTGATTCCAAAAAATGGCTTAAAGCTATGAAATCCGAAATGAAGTCCATGAAGGCCAACGATGTATGGACATTGGTTGACCCACCTGAAGGGGTTAAACCCATTGAGTGTAAATGGGTCTTCAAAAGGAAGAGGAATGCAGATGAAAAGGTGGAGACCTATAAAGCCCGTATGTTTGCCTAAGGGTATCATCAATATTATGGTATTGACTATAACGAGACGTTCTCCCTTGTGGCAATACTCAAATCCATTTGAATAATGCTTGCAATAGCTGCCCATCTGAATTATGAGATCTGGCAGATGGATGTAAAGATAGTTTTTCTGAATGGAGAGCTGACCGAAGAGGTATATATGATACAACCTGAGGAGTTTACATCCACAGATGAGTCCAAGGTGTGCAAGCTTCAGAGATCTATTTATGGATTGAAGTAAGCTTCCTGGAGTTGGAACATACATTTTGATAAGGTGATCAAAACGTATGGCTTCGTTAAGAATGGAGAAGAGCCCTGCATCTATAAATGGGCAAATGGTCCGGTTGTGGTATTTCTTGTCTTGTACGTGGATGATATTCTCTTAATCAGAAATGACATCCCCACACTATAGGGAATAAAAGTTTGGTTGTCATCGCAGTTCTCCATGAAGGACTTGGGTGAAGCATCCTACATCCTAGGGATGAAGATCTATAAGGATAGATCTAATAGGATGCTTGGGTTATCCCAGTCCACGTACATAGACACTGTGCTGAAGAGGTTTAGCATAGAGAATTTCAAGAAGGGCTATCTATCGATAGGCCATGAAATTTCTCTCTCTAAGAAGGATTGTCCGACAACTCCTAAAGAGAGAAAGCATATGAGTAGAGTCCCATATACTTCGACCGTGGGATCTATCATGTACGCCATGATATGTACAAGGCTAAATGTGGCATACTCACTAGGAGTAGTGAGTAGATACCAATCTGATCCTGGAGAAAACTACTGAAAAGTGGTTAAAGTCATCCTTAAGTATTTGAGAAATACTAAAGATGAATGGTTGGTTTATGGTGAGTCAGATCTGAAACTTATGAGGTTCACAGACTTCAGCTTTCAATCTGACCATGATGACAGTAGAAGCGTGTTGGGTTATATCTTTACTCTGAATGGTGGAACCATCTGCTGGAAGAGTTTCAAGCAGCATACTGTGGCAAACTTTGTTTGTGAGGTAGAGTACATCGCAGCATTGGATGTTGCGAAGGAAGCTATGTGGCTGAAGAAATTCATCACCAAGCTCGAAGTAGCACCCTCTGTCAATGGTCCGATCCTGCGCTACTGCGACAGCACTGGTACCATTGCTCAGGCAAAGGAACCCAAAGCACACCGATGGATGAAGCATATTTTGCACCACTTCCACCTGGTCTGAAAGATCGTGGATCGAGGTGACATCGATCTTCTCGTCTTCTCGATCCACGATCTTCAGAAGATCGACGGAAAGGAGAACCTGACCGACCCCTTCACTAAAGCCCTGGCGATGAAGGAGTTCAATAACCATAAGTCGAAGATGGGTATTAGATACTATGCCGAGTGGCTTTAGGACAAGTGAGAGTTATTGAAAAATATGTCCCGAAAGCTAATCATCAACCTGTTGATGGTTGAGCAACCTTGTATTGTAATTGATTTGTTAATAAATAAAATATATTTTTGACATTTTCATCATAAGTTTTCATCTTCTAATGAACTCCATTATTGTGATGAAGTCCTTAAGACTATTTAGATTCGATAAAGAGAGGATTTATCGATTAGTCCTTAAAATTGTTCACGACCAAATGATAGGTTGTTAATAAGGACGATAGCTTCTATCGTGCATAGGTCACTGTAGGCCATATGGATTGGTTATCCTCTTAACCAAGGAGTGTGGAGACACTAGTATGGCATACAGGTGAGATGTAAGGGTACATCATCATTGAACGTGACCAACTCTAGAGCATTTTGCTGTCAAGAATGTCTCTGATGGGATATAGGTATAAGTGTCCCTTAGACTTGAGATCGCCTCAGTGACTTGCAAGCAACTCACTGTGCTTTAGTACTGGACTAACTAAATTTCTAATTTAGTAACAGAAGGCTTCTGGGCACAATCAAGTACTTGCGAAGTCGGAGTATCATCAAGATGGGATTGACCACTCCAAGAGTTGGAGAAGAATGAGTCGTTGTATTTCAATTTAGCAAAACTTTGGCTAGGATAATCCATCAGATGGATTTGATATTTTAAAATATAATGTGGACAATCTGATCAGAGTTGACAGTGGAACTCTGAGGTATCCTATGAGTATTTTGGTCAAAGGCATGAATTATATGGAAACTATATCCGCATGGGTTCTAAGGATGTTGTTCTACACATTCGACCTAGATGGTCACTTTGATTGATACAAAAATTTATTCCTGTGCTACTAGCTTAGGTTCAGACCTATGAGGTCATACACATTAGAGTTCACGATCCGATCGGATGGTTGATCAACGATTAAGAATCGTTCTAGGGTTAAACGATCAATACGATTGACATTTAACCTAGTGCAAGTATTGCAGGAGGATCGATTAGCAATTCGATTGCTAGTTAGCTTAATTTGATAAATCCAATGGGTTAAAATTAAGTCTAATTGAATATTATTTAATTATATTTGATTTGGACTTGATTGGATCAAGTTCAATTGGTTTATTGGATAAGCCAAGTGCAAGGAAAAACTAGTCCTAGTTCAATTAGGATTGGATCAACCTAATTTCTAATTCGATTAAAAAATTAAATTAGATTTAAATTTAATTTAATCTGATTAAATTAGATTCTTAATTGGGTTAAGATCTATTTTAATTGGGTTGATTTGATTTTGGTTTGATTTGGTTTGAGAAACCAAATTTGAATAAGTCATAGATTGAACCCTAGTAAGACTAGGATTCCACCTTGCGCCACCTTAGCCCCCCACGTGCACTCTCTTTTATTTTGTGTGACAAAACCTTCTCTTCCAGGCCTTCACACACACCCAAAGATTTTTACTCTTTCTCTCTTACATGGAATGTGGTTGTGGACCAAGTCAAAGTAGGAATTAGTTTGGATTTCAAATTCTATGAGATAGAATTTTAGGAAATCAAAACTCTTTCCTTATGGCACTGATTTTATCCAGATTTTTTTTGAGATTTTAGTAGCTTTTATGGAACATATTGTGCACCTTTTACTGGTGATCTATGGTAGAGAAAGAAGGAAGGGGTGCCCAAGAGTTGGGCACCACTTGTCTTGCCCTGTTTGGATTTTTCTTGACTAGGTATTTGACCTAGATAAAGATTCTTCATATCTCATTATTTAAAATGAATTTATTCTTGAAATTTTTTTAAATTATAGAGAATTGAGAGACCTTTGGGGCATGTGAAAATAATAAAGAAAGAGTATTGGGGTGTGGAGATATAAAAGACACAAAACTAGATGTCCAGGTGAGAGCAAAGAGAAGAAGAAGAGGGTCTTCTTCTAGCGTTACTGAGTTCACCTCTTCCCTTCCTCCATCTGTGAGTTTTCTAAGAGTGTCTTACATATAAAACTCCTTCTTCTACTTCTCATCTTTGATAGAGTCCAAATTAAGAAGAAGAAGGCATCTGATCGACCATCGAAGAAGGATCAGCACAGTACTAGCATACTGTGCTGATTTCCTGGACTAGAACTTCTGATCATGATTTGTGGGCTCATGTGGATGACTCCTAGAGGCCAAATGCCTATGTAGCTCACAACATCATTCTCAAGCCCGAATCAACAAAGTTAGAACATCTAACTTGCAAGGTAATAGAACTGATTTATTATATTTTACATACATTAATGTGGTATAGAAATATATTGATATGATCAACATATAGTTCTTGCTCTTTATATTTTAATTTTGAATTTAATGCCATGTAATAATCATGTAATAGGATCTTAGATCTAGGAATTCTCTAATTTTATAAAATAAATTTTGATTTATTTTAGTCTTCTGCTGTCTGATCTTGAAAAAGTTTCAAGAGCTAACCGTGAAACCCTAGATCTGGTTCCTTCAATATATGTACTACATAACCATCTCATGACTATAGCATATGATCGATCAATTATAAAACATTATGTTCAAACATAATATTTGTTACTTCATCATTCTAGGACAACCATCTCTCATATAGCGGACATTGACCACTATGCCAGGGTAACCTTACAGAATGATGAATAACAAAATCTGATCATCAACAAATATCACATCTGATTGAATCGATCGAAGGAGGCTCTGATACCACCATTGGATTTTGGGTCACACAATGAAAGACTGAATTTTAAAATTTTATGAAATCCAATAAATCCAAAAATCAAAAGCCTAGGATGTCCCCTGGTGTATTCAATCAAACATATATGCCTATAAGTGAGGTTTAGATATGAAACCTTAGGTCGGTGAAGAATGAAAAAAATCGGTATTCTTTCTTTTTCACGAAGCGCCCAAATGTTCGGCCTCCAATAGGTAATCCACATGAAATTAGGATCAAGAAAATGCTCTGACAGAACCTTGCCTTATCAAATTCTCCTCCCAAGAACTATCTTGCCTTGCTAGAACCAATTCCCAGCACTCCTTCACCAATTCTCTCTTAAATGGCCTAAACTCCTCTCTTAGCCTTTCAAAAAGATATTCCTAAACCCTTTGTCCTAATGGAAGACTCCTTATCTTGAAGTCTAAGACCTTATCTTAAAGAAGACCCCTTGTCTTAAAACTACAAGACCTTGTCTTAATAAGGGAAGGAAGAAACTTTATCGAACTTTTGATTGATTTTTATCCGAACCAAATGGGGGATATTTATAACATACGAATAGATACTAATATGTCTATTCGTAAAAGCCTTGAATCTGATTATTAACATATCAAATACGTCCTTTAATTAGAAAGATCATTGTTACGTGTTATGAATCTATACGACGTTTAAGCATCGTATAACTTCTTTTCAATAACCAGACTCCCTTATAATTGTTTGAATCAGATTAAGGCCTTGGATTTAATTTAAAACCTCAGGAGAGAATTGATACGTGAAAAGTCATGAAGAAGTTTTTAGCCTTCTAGAATTGGCGCCACCAAGACCCCATCTTGGCCCTCCAAATGTATTTTGACTTGATCAAATCACTCAACCAAAGGTGTGGATTAAATCTTGGCCCTCTAATCCTTATCTCAAAAAGGTGATGAACATGCAGAAGGACTCTTATCCCATCTACATGCCAAAATTAAGTGTCGTGCGCCATACCCATGCGCCAAACATTATCCACTTTATCTCCATGCCAATTTGGTATTTCAATCCCATTAATATTCTTCAAAAATGGCATGCAACAAGATAAAGGAGAGAAGTTAATTGGCATCAAAAATTGGGATTAGATCCTTCCATAAGAAGGACTCCAATCCTCCCACATGTAACAAGTCTTCATGCGCTAAAACCCAAATGCATGACCTGATTTCCACACCCCATAAGCCATAGATTTTAATCATATTAAAATTTCATAAAATTAGGAGTTGAACCTCATCAAATAAGGATTAAAATGGCATAGAAATTTAGACTAAAATCTATTTGGAGAAGGAATACTTATATGCACACAATTCTTGCACCAAACGATGTGGTGCCTTACACCAAGAGTCCTACCAACTTGGGACTCTTGATAAATGATGTTAAAATTATGAAAAGATTTCTAATTAAGACTGATTAAAATAGAAACTAACCAAATTAAGTCTCACTTAATTTTGTTGATTTATTGGCAAGGTTTCAAACCCAGATAGATTAGGTTAGGAGCATGGGTTAGCCAACAAGTGCTAGCTTGTCAATTAGGCACCCAATCTGGATCCAATATCCCATAATTAAATCAAATAAAATATTTTACTGATTTTTTAATGTGTGTGACCCTTTTAGTTCTACATCTAGCTAGTAATAGATCTGAATTTATGTTGACCCAAATTGATTAGAGTCCATCTAATCGAATTAGATCAAACCGATGCATATCCAAGTTGTCAAATTAGAACCCTTCCTAATTGGCTCATAAATTAAACTCTTTAATTCATAAAAATCTACAAGACATGATTGTTATCTAGCAATGCATCATGCCTATCTAAAAGATATAAATTTTTTTGATAAAAATATCAAAAATACCCTTCAGTGGTGAGTTATCATGCAATTCAATCATTCGATCATCTAGCATCCCGAATATGATTATGGATATGGAACCAAGTCAAAATTAATTTCATATTCATATTTCTCTCGATCATAAGATGATAATTTGATTAATAAAATATTAAAAATATTTTTTAATTTTTATTCTACTTTGATCAAACTCTTCTTGAATCATCTCTCAATTAGAACAAGTAGGATGCGATCTCCTTTTACTAGGAGTGATCAATTTCATGTTGACCTACTCATAACCTACATACATAATCCACCATATCCAGAACACCCCGTACATGACTAAGTCATGAATGAGTATGAAGCAAAACTATGGTTTCATATGCACAAGATACCATAGTGGTCTCAGATCTAAGGACCATACGCACAACCCCCACTAGAGAAACATCTTTTGACATTAGAATTCTGTTGGGTATAAAATACCCCCAGCCGAAGTTCGTAAAAGGCCGACCCTCCATGGGCTCTTCCGGCTTCTGACCTTGTGCGATGTCTTTCTGAACTCCCTCAGCTGTCCGAGCTTCCATAATATCATCTGGACTTCTCCGATAAAGAGCTCCCCCATTCATCTACCGGACTGCTCCAAATGCTCTTCGGGCTTCGTTATCAGCCGACTTTCTATAGTGATCGGCTACCCTTTGAATCTCTTCCAGACTTCTTCCTGCCACGAATGACTTTACTCCAAACTTCTTTCAAATTTCATCAATGTTTGAGCTTCTCCAATAGCAGGACTTCTACGATAACCAGACTCCATCCAAGTTTCTACGGCAGTCGACCGCCTTCCGAATTTCATCCGAGCTCCTACAAGAGCCAGGTCCCAGCCGAACTTCTACAACGAACGGGCTCCACCAGTCGGGTCTCTACTCTGAACTTCTTTCGAACTTCGTCAATAATCGAGCTTCTCCAGCAGCAGGACTTCTACAATAAGAAGTCTCCACCCGAGCTTCCACGGCAATCGATCTTCGTCCGAGCTTCAACAATAAATGGACTTCACCCAGACTCTTACAAAAGCCGGACTCCATTCGAACTTCTACAACAGAATTGAATACCAGACTCCTCCAACGTTCATCCTTCCACAATGTCCTCAAGACTCCTCCAGCGGACGAACCTCCACAACGCCATCCGAACTCCACTGTCGGACGACCCCCTGCCAGATTCCTCATGAAACTGGACCTCTCCGATGGACAATCTTCAGACGAGCTTCCACATCAGGCAAATTCTAGACGGACTTCTCTGGCAATCAGACTCCTACCGGACTTCACCAACAGAAAGTCCCCTTTCGAGCTTCTACAGCAGATGACTCCCGCTTGTAGCATCAGTGCCCAAGGCACCCAACAATAGTGGACTCGTCAACAACCTCAAAAATATTCGAGCTTCTCTTAGATTGCTGAGACAAAGAACCATTTCGCTCCATCAGACATCCTAGTCGAGCTTCAACCACTAGGTCCGAACTCTCTGGCAAGTCACAACAATGGACACTACCCCACTCCACCCTCTGTAATAGATTTTACGTGGCCCCACCATTCTCTAGCAAGTCACGACAACGGACACCACTCCACTCTTCATAACAAACTCCATGTGGCCCTGAATGGCCCACTGGCGCCACTACTCTCTGTAACAAACTCCGCGTGGCCCCGAACGACTCACTACCAGGCAGTTACGGACGTCGCTATCAATCAGTTACGCTCTCCCATCTATAAAAGAGACCCCCAGATACGTTCTTCTCTAGGCTCTAAATTCTATCTTGAAACTCTGCTAAAATCCCAATCGAGTGCTCCATTTCTGTTGAGGCAGAGTACTGACTTGAGCGTCGGAGGATCTTGTCGGAGCACCTCAAACTCCGATTTAGACTATCCTTGCAGGTCTCGACGGCGGATGTGATCCCCTCGACTCCAGCTTCTCCGACATCGATAAAATTCTACACCAACAGAATTGGTGCTAGAGGAAGGGGCTGTATCTTCGCAAGATCCTTGTTCTTAAAGGAGTACTCAACAGGACTGTCTTCGATCATCTTCTTCTCTTCAACATCTTCTCCTTCTTCTCCTGCTAGATCTTCACCTGATGCCTCCCCGAAAGGCATCCACTAGGCGATCCATGACCTCTGCGGTCAGATCTCAACGAGATCCGCAAGCTCTGACCTCGTCTCTAGTTTTCTAGGCTCCTCCTCCTCTGACAACGACAGTCGACATGGAGCAGTTTGACTTACTGGTTCAGTAGGTTAGGGGCCTCACCGAAGTAGTGCAAGCCATGCAGCAGCAGCCACAGCAGCCGCAGGCATCTATGCAGCTGGAAAGAACATCGTCGGAGTTCCAAAAGGGCCACTTGGGCCACTTGGGCCAGTTGCCCTGTCTTTCCTAAAAAAGGGAAGCAGAAGGCGGAGAGCCCTCCGTCTGATCATGATTTCACCCCTGGAGGGTCCCTACCTCCGTTCTACTAGAAGACCCTCGAGACCCACAGTCGAGAGGATCTCCTGGATCAAAGGTTCCAAGAGATGAACCGACGGATCGAGGAGCTCCGCCATGCTCCCCCTGCTTATGGTGAGGATATTTGTACTGATCCTTCTTTCTCTCAAATGATTATGCAGGAACCAATCCCGCAAAACTTCAAGCTCCCCCAATTTGAGAGCTACAATGGGACCTCAGATCCGGTCGACCACCTGGAGGCCTTCCGGACAATGATGCTGCTCCATGGCATGCCAGACGCCATCCTGTGCTGAGCTTTCCCATCTACCTTGAAGGGAGCAGCAAGAAATTGATACTCGATACTGAAGTCGGGTACTATCTTCTCCTTTGATCAAATGAGCCATCAGTTTGTTGCTCATTTTGTCAGCAACCGGCATCCCTGGAGAGATTTGGAGTCCCTCATCAACATCAAGCAGAAGGAGGAAGAATCCATCCAAACTTATGTCAACCATTTTAACGCCGCCGCATTGGAGGTTCGAAACTTGGACCAGTCAGTTGCAATGGCCATCCTGAAGGGCGGTCTTCAAAAGAATGATCTTCTGTTTTCCTTGGAAAAGAAGAACCCCAGGGACTTTGCTGATCTGCTGGCTCGGACCGAAGGCTATGCCCGAGCAGAGAAAGCCTTCAAGCTGAAGGACGAGGAGGCCACGAAGGAGCGACAGGCGGGTCACTCCAGCAAGCCTGCAGTTGAAAAAAGGCCGAGTGAAGCTCGGCCATGTTCTCGAACTCCCCCGGGATACAAGCGTGTCTGCACTCCTCCCTGGGCTCATAGGTAGAGAAGCCCAGACCGCAGAGTTCGACGGAGCTCTCCCCCAAGAAGGTTCACAGCTACGTCACTCTCAATGCTCCAAAAGCCCAAGTGCTGATGGAGGTCAGGGAGCAGCTGGCAAGGTCGGAAAGGATGCACACACACCTCGAGAAGCGCAACCCTAACTAGTTCTACCTCAATCATCGTGACCACGGCCACAACATGGAGGACTGCATTCAACTCCGAGATGAGATCGAGGAGCTCATCAAACGAGATTGGCTCGACAGATTCATCCGACGCCAGCCTAAGGGTAGGAAAGATCGGCCGAGGGCCCTACCACAGCCAGAGCCGCCAAGGAGAGAATAACAGCCTGAAGATCGGCCTCTAATCGGGATCATCAACACCATCTCTGGAGGACCCCGATGGGGAGCAGACCTTCCACGACCATGGGACTCAAAAAATCTATGAGTGTATTACCAATAACTTTGCCTTAAATAAAAGTTTCATATTTGCATATCTTTTCTTTTGGCATGAGCTTGTAACGACAGGGAGTAGCTCCTTCAGACAACCGAAATTAAGCATGTCAGGAACAAAAGGAGGACCTTGTCTCGACACAAACGAAGGCCCGATTATTTAGAGACCGAATGGGGGGAGAGGCTCTCGCAACGGCCCTTATGCACCCCCACAGTCATGTTAGGAATAGGAGAAGAACCTCGTCCTAACATGAGCAAAGTTGAAGGCCTGATTATTTAGAGACCGGATGGGGAGAGAGACCCTCGCAACGGCTCTTATGTGCCCCTACAGCCATGTTAGGAATAGGAGGAGAACCTCGTCCTAACATGAGCAAAGTCGAAGGCCCGATTATTTAGAGACCGGATGGGGAGAGAGGCCCTTGCAATGGCCCTTATGCACCCCCATAGCCATGTTAAGAACAGGAGGAGAACCTCATCCTAACATAAGTAAAGTTGAAGGCCCGATTATTTAGAGACCGGATGGGGGGAGAGGCCCTTACAACGATCCTTATGTGCCCCCACAGCCATGTTAGGAATAGGAGGAGAACCTCATCCTAACATGAACAAAGTCGAAGGCCCGATTATTTAGAGATCAGATGGGAGGAGAGGCCCAGCAACGGCTCTTATGCGCCCCTACAGTCATGTTAGGAACAGAAGGAGAACCTCGTCCTAACATGAGCAAAGTCGAAGGCCCGATTATTTAGAGATCGAATGGGGGGAGAGGCCCTTGCAACGGCCTTTATGCACCCCCACAGCCATATTAGGAACAGGAGGAGAACCTCATCCTAACATGAGCAAAGTCGAAGGCCCGATTATTTAGAGACCGGATGGGGGGAGAGACCCTTGCAACAGCCCTTATGCGCCCCCACAGCCCTGTTAGGAACAGGAGAAAAACTTCATCCTAACATGAGCTAAAATTGACTGTGTCAGAAATAGAAGGAGGACCTCGTACTGACACAAATGAAGATATGATCGTTTAAGACCAGATGAGGGGAAGAGCCCCCTCAACGACTCTTCTACACCCCTACAATCCCGTTAGGAGCAGTGAAAAAACCCTCACCCAAACATAAAAAAAAAAAAGAGAGAGAAAAAGAGAAAGCGACGAGCCATACCAGAGATAAGAAAAAAATAAACTACATCAATGACGCAAGGGACCTCGTCTCAACGAGGAAGGAGACTCTTATTAAAAACCCTCAATCTCTAATGGGGAATCCAACACTGGCCGGAGAAAATAGACTTCCTCAAGATAACTATTGGAGTATGATCTTGGCTCCTCCCATGGATCTTGGGTGCAGCAGAACCAGCAACGAACAAATTTGGAGACTTCTGGACTCGATCGAAGGCCCTTGACGAAATCAGCCTGGTTGCTGTCTTCTTCATCAGCCTTTTGTTCCAGATGAAGAATGCCTCTAAGATCACCCCTAAAAAATCCAAGATCTGGTATCCAACCAGATCAGACCTAGATCAAGGTCTTTCAATTTATAGATCACAAATTGGGGCATTCTAGATAGGAAAGAAGGTAGATAGAACCAGACCTTATAGATCTATCCTGCTGCAGCCTTTCCTGTAGATCTGTTGATAGAGATCTCACCCGTGCCTCAAACGACCTCAGATCAACTCCAGATCTGAGAGAAACTTATACCAACCTCGTAGAAAGAGATTCTAAGTTCTAGACCTAATGTTTGGATAGCTGCAAGAGAGAGAGAGGCAATATGGTTTGCAGCACAAAGGGGGAGGGGCTCAAAACCTTAGCGCCTCCCCTGCTTTTCTTGCCTTCTATGGACATGGCAGCAAGAAACCCTAGGGTTTCTTGCTCCTGGGGCATGGAGAATAGCTAGAGAGAGAGGGAGAAGAGAGAGAGAGACTTGGGAGAAAGAGTTTTCGTATTCCTTGGCTTAATCAAACCTATACAGTGCATGTATATATAAACACAGGGTCAAGTGACCCAAACCCAAAACTCCCTTGACCAACTCTATGGGAGATTAGGTTAACCCAAGCTCATGTACA
The DNA here is from genome assembly GCF_000442705.2 of Elaeis guineensis. Classification (NCBI taxonomy): domain Eukaryota; kingdom Viridiplantae; phylum Streptophyta; class Magnoliopsida; order Arecales; family Arecaceae; genus Elaeis; species Elaeis guineensis. Next base: position 59,411,228 of record NC_025997.2, read on the forward strand.
CCCATGACTCGACCTAATCTCACCTATCCTGGGTCCAGACCTGGCCTATAAAGAGTTGGTCCCTTGAGGCCCACATAACCTAGACCTCAAGAATCCGAAAGGCCCACAACCTTTCAACCTAGGGCCTAACTAGCCCAAGAGCCTCCATGATGCCCTCATGAATGATGGACCTTGGCCTTAGCCTTGGTCCCCTGGGCCTTGGGCACACCACCTGGATCACAACAATCTCCACCTTGGTGTCCCAAGGCCTCAACCAGCTCGACTCGTCCATCAGCTGAATCAACTCAACACATCTCTGAAAGCTGTCCCATGGAAGTACCTTCGTAAGTGCATCAACTGGGTTCTCCTTGGTGTGTACCTTTACCATCTCTACGTCACCATCTTCCATAATTTCCCTGATCCGATGATACCAAATATCGATGTGCTTTGTCCTTGCATGATAGACTGAGTTCTGTGCTAATAGAAGTGCACTCTGGCTGTCACAGTGCACTCTAATGGCCTCCTGAGTAAGGCCCATCTCTATCAACAAACCCTTCAGCCAAATTGCCTCCTTAGCTACTTCTGTTAGCCTGATGTACTTTGCCTCTGTAGTGGATAGGGCCGTGATAGGCTGCAGACTCGATCTCTAAAAAATAGGACCTCCATATAGGCTAAAGATGAAGCCTGTCGTAGACCTCCGGGTATCCACATCTCCACCAAAGTCTGCATCTACATAACCACCAATCAGCCCCTGAGCCTCCCTGGACATGTCAGAGTATCCCACTGCACCTCCTCGCTGTTCATAGCAGATGCCAATTCCAACTGAACCCGCCAGGTATCTGAATATCCACTTCAGAGCTCTCCAGTGCTCCCTACCAGGCTGTGCCATGAATCTGCTAACCTGACTCACTACATGAGCGATGTCTGGCCTACAACAGACCATCGCATACATCAAGCTCCTAACTCCTGAAGCATAAGGAACCATCTCCATCTCCTGAGCCTCCACCTCAGTCTGTAGCACCATGGTCTTCGAGAGTCTGAAGTGACCGGCAAGTGGCAGCTCCACCGGTTTTGCTCCCTTCATCCCGAACCTCTCTAAGATATTCTATATGTAGCCCCCTTGAGATGATGCAGCACCCTCTGGGCTCGGTCTCTGAAAATCTCCATGCCTAGGATCTTCCTTGCAGGGCCCAAATCCTTCATCTCAAACTCCCGAGATAAGGATGCCTTCAGATCCTGCACAACCTTCCTACTCTTGCATGCTATAAGCATGTCATCCACATACAAGAGTAGGAACACCCTAGAACCATCCTCAAGAGACTAAACATAAACACAGGGATCAAACTCACACATGAAAAGTCCAATGCTGCGCACATAAGAGTCAAACCGCTTGTACCATTGCCTCGGCGACTGCTTCAGCCCGTACAGTGACTTCTGCAACAAACAAACCTTTCCCTCTGAACTTGGATCCCTGAAATCAGATGGCTGCTCCATGTAAATCCTCTCCTCCAAATGCCCATGGAGGAACGCCGTCTTGACATCCATCTGCTCCAGCTCTAAATCCTGAGCTGCTACAATACTCAGCAACACTCTGATGGAAGTATGTCTGAAGACGGGAGAGAAGACCTCACTGAAGTCGATGCCTTCCTTCTGGGAGTATCCCTTGGCCACTAACCTCGCCTTGAATTTGATACCTCCCAGCTCTGAAGGCCCTTCCTTGCGACTGTAGACCCATTTGCAGCCAATGGGCCTCTTCTCCTGTGGCAACTGCACCAATCGCCACGTCTGGTTCTGGTGGAGAGACTGCATCTCTTTGAACATCGCCTGGACCCACCGCTCTCTGCCCTGGCTCTTAATAGCCTCCTGATATGTATATGGGTCTCCATTTGCTGTCACCAGGGCATATGATAGCATCTCCTCGAAGCCATATCGGTCCGATTGCCTGATGGTCCTCTTGGGCTTGTGTAGGGTAACACCGATATCAATCCTCAGTCCAACTCGCTCTTGCTGGACCTCTTCGCCTCGATCATCCATCCGAGTCCTCTCCACCTGTGGAGACACCTTAGGTAGGTTCTCCACCTGAATGTCATGTCCTCCCATAGTACCTGCAAGAGGCAAAATCAAAGAGGTAAGCTGTCCAGCAGCACCCTACTGGACCTCCTCCTGCTGCTCCTCCATGCCTGCTCGCCTCTGTAGGATTGACTCCTCATCAAAAGTCACATCCCAACTAATGATGACCTTTTTTTCCAAGGGATCCCACAGCCTGTATCCCTTAACTCCTCGTGGATAGCCTAGAAACACTGTCTTGCATGATCTGGCGTCTAGCTTGCTTCGCTCACCAGCTCCAATGTGCACATAGGCCGTGCACCCAAATACCCGTAGATGGCCCAGCCCAACTGTCCTCCCAGACCACACCTCCTCTGGAAGCTTGCCATCCAACTTGGTGTGAGGTGACTGATTGACCAAGTAACCCGCTGCGTCAACTGTGTCAACCCAGAACGTCTTTGGAAGCCCTACCTGCAGCCTCATACATCATGCCTTTTTCAGAAGTGTTCTGTTCATCTTCTCAGCCACCCCATTCTGCTGTGGAGTCTCCTTAACTGAAAAGTATCTCTTGATCCCACACTCCTCACAGTAGTCCTGGAACTCTCTGCTGGTGTACTCCCCGCCATTGTCTGACCTCAGACACTTCACGCTCCTCCCCTGCTCCTTCTCCACCTCAGCTCTCCAGATTTTGAACTTGGTGAAGACCTTAGAATTCTCTCTCATGAAGTAAATCCAGAGTTTCCTTGAAAAATCATCAATCAGGGTCATGAAGTATCTGGCCCCATTCCTAGCTGAAACTGGGGCTGGTCCCAACACATCTGTGTGTACTAACTCCAGAGGAGCTACACTGCGGGTTGTACTGATGTTGAACTGAACTCTCCTCTGCTTTCCCATCTGGAAAGGCTCACAGATCTCTCCTGTAGCACCATCCTCCAGATCAGAGATGAGTCCTCTTGCTCAACTCCCTCAGCCCCTTGTCACCCATGTGTCCTAGGCGGTAGTGCCACATCCTGTAAGCCCCCTGCTGGTCCTGTGCTGCAGCTGCTGCATCAGACTCTCCGGTTACCACAAATCTCTCCATGCGATAGAGGTTATTGTCCAACCTTCTGCCTCTCATCACTACCATAGCTCCATTGGAGATGTTCAGTACTCCGCTTCTAGCCCTACTGCTGAAGCTGTATCCACTATGCTCCAAGTAGCCTAGTGACACCAGATTCTTTTCCAGCTCCGGGACGTACTTTACATTTATCAATATCCTCACAATCCCATCAAACATCCTCACCCTAACTGTCCCTATCCCAACCACCTTGCAAGGATGATTGTCATCTAGAGTCACTGATCCCTCATCTGTCTCGGTGTATGTCGCAAATCAAGACCTGTGTGGTGTGTAGTGATGTGAGCACGCAGAGTCTAGTGTCCACTACTCTGTGTAATGCCTGTGACCATCTGATACCACAAGTAGATCATCTTCCACCTGCTGCCCAGCAACTACACACTGATTCTGAGCCACTTCTTTCTTCCTTCTTGCTCTTCCATAGTGGACATTCTCGCTTGAAGTGCCCGAACTCGTTGCACTTGAAGCATTTCATCTCTTTCTTTCCCTTCCTGGACTTGGACTGCCCCCTGGACTTGCTTCTGCCTCTGCCTCTATCTGTCCTCTCCCCTACTGCCAAACCCTCTTGGGGAGCCCGATCTCTGGTCAACTTTTCTCTTTGCTCATTAGACCTCAGCACCGAGACCATGTCCTCACATTCCAGTCTCCTTGCCGTAGAGCAGTGTAGTCACCAAAGAGTCATATGATCCTGGCAGCGAACACAAAAGCAACAAGGACTTATCCTCCTCATCCAGCTTCACCCCGATATTCATCAACTCCATGCACAACAGGTCAAACCTCTGAATGTAGCCAATCACATCAGATCCCTCCTGCATCTGAAGACTGTACAACCTCTTCTTCAGTATTAGCTTGTTGCACATATTCTTCCCCATATACATGGTGTGCAACTTCGACCAAAGGCCCTTTGGGGTCTTTTCTTCCAGCACTGAATACAACACCGCATCCACCAAATATCCTCTGATCACCGAGCATGCTTTCTTCTCCAACGATGCCCACTGTCTATCTGTCATTCCCTCAGGCTTCTCATCCAAAGCCTGATCCAGATCTGCTTACACCAGAAGATCCTCCACCCAGATTTTTCACATGAAAAAAATTTTCTTACCATCAAACTTCTCAAAATCAACCTTCATATTACTTCCCATGACTGGATCCAAGCCAAACAAGCAATATAAAATCAAGAAGTGTAGAATATACCTTGATGGTATCTTGCTGAAAATTTTTGGTACTTGGGATCTTCAACTTCTCATGCTTGGAACCACTTCCTCACCACTGTGGCTATGATACCAACTATTGGAGCATGATCCTGGCTCCTCCCATGGACCTTGGGTGTAGCAGAACCAGCAACAAATAAATTTGGAGACTTCTGGACTCGATCGAAGGCCCTTGACGAAATCAGACTGGTTGCTATCTTCTTCATCAGCCTTTCGTTATAGATGAAGAACACCTCTAAGATCACCTCTAAAAAATCCAAGATCTGATACCCAACCAGATCAAGCCTGGACCAAGGTCTTCCAATTCATAGATCTCAAATCAGGATATTCTAGATAGAGAAGAAGGTAGATAGAACCAGACCTTGTAGATCTGTCCTGCTGCAGTCTTTCCTGTAGATCTGTTGATGGAGATCTCACCCGTGCCTCAAACGACCTCAGATCAACTCCAGATCTGAGAGAAACTTGTACCAACCTCGTAGCAAGAGATTTCAAGTCTTGGACCTAATGTTTGGGTGGCTGCAAGAGAGAGAGAGGCAATATGATTCGTGGCACAAAGGGGGAGGGGCTCAAAACCCTAGCACCTCCCTTGCTTTTCTTGCCTTCTATGGACCTGACGGCAAGAAACCCTAGGGTTTCTTACTCCTAGGGCATGGAGAATAGCTAGAGAGAGAGGGAGAAGAGAGAGAGAGAGACTTGGGAGAAAGTATTTTCATATTCCTTGGCTTAATCAAACCTATACAGTGCATGTATATATAAACACAGGGTCAAGTGACCCAAACCCAAAACTCCCTTGACCAACTCTATGGGAGATTAGGTTAACCCAAGCCCATGTACACCCATGACTCAACCTAATCTCACCTATCCTGGGCCCAGACCTGGCCCATAAAGAGTTGGTCTCTTGAGGCCCACATAACCTAGACCTCAAGAACCTGAAAGGCCCACAGCCTTTCAACCTAGGGCCCAATTAGCCCTAGAGCCTCCATGAAGCCCTCATGAATGATGGACCTTGGCCTTAGCCTTGGTCCCCTGGGCCTTGGGAACACCACCTGGATCACAATAGTAATGAGAAGTTCGGACCCCCAAGCTCGAGCACCGGGAGGAAGCGTCAAACTTGAATGGCCTCGAAAAGATCTTCGGTCACGAACAAAAAGGGCAAATCAACACGACGACGACTAGGAATCTTCAAACAACGTCGACATCGAATAAGACAGAAGATAAAAGAAACTTGGTAAATGATAACTTAATGCAAGAACGGACAAGGTAATAAAAAAAATTCCTTTTCATTTCATTAGTAAAGTGCGCGTTATAAAGCCTCTGAAGGCCAAAAAAGAAACACAACAAGAAAAGAAAGGAATACATAGAATGAAAGGTAAAAGAGGCTCTAGGGAGCTTGGCTTCTTTCGACTTCGAACTCTCGGTTCCAGCTATTGCTCCTTGAATTTATTTTGATGATTACAAAGCATTTGAGGGGATTACTAATGATTTTGGCTTGGAAAAAGACTTATTGCATTTCAGGGGCAAAATCATAATTTTATTAAGACCTGATTCAGAAGCCTCAAGAGTAAGAACAAAAGACGTGCAATCTATTGAAGAAAATTTTAATATTTTTGGAAGTATATTTTGTAAGAAAATCAGGTTTCTATTTTTGAGTCGACCACATGAGTCGACTCATGGCTTAAAGGACTGAACGGCATGCAAAAATTTTGGCTGGCACACTTTGTGAGTCGACCCCATGGGTCGACCCCTTGGTATGAGTCGATCCTATGAGTCGACCTCTATTGCTTTGCAGGTTAAAATTACAGAACAGTCATTTTCTGCTCTTTTCCACAGAGGTCGACCCCATGAGTCGACCCATGAGCATGAGTCGACCCATGAGCATGAGTCGACCCCTGCGATGGAAAAATTCCGCAACGGCTAGTTTTTAACCCATTTCAATTGTATTTAATGCTCATTTAATATGCTCTAACGGCTCTATTTTAGTCCAAATTACTCTCCACCATTATTTTGAAGTTATATAAAGGGACTTAAAGGAGGGAATAAAAAAAGAGAAGTGAGAGAGATTTTTGAAAAAGGTTCTTCAAGCATTCTTTACAACCCTAAGCAAGAGCCCACTTAAAGAGTTCAAGAAGCTTTTAATTCAAGTTCACCAACACCTTAAGAGCTCATTCAAGTCTCCAACCACCTTGAGAAAATCAGAAAGAGCTTTCTTCTAATTGTGTAAAGTGTATTTAAAGCTTTATTCGCTCATTAAAGGAGCTTCATCTGTATTTTTGTGTAATTAACTGTAATACTCTTTTTGAGTTATTATTTTTATTTTGGAAGGATTCCAAAATATGGGAAGGTTGATCCAAACCTTGAATCGAATTGTATTGAGTTGGCTTGTACCCGAAACATAAGTGATCTAGCTTGGGATAGCTAGAGTCGAAGGTTCCGACAAGTGTATTCAGGTTGAATACAGTTTAGTGGATTGGATTTTCTAAGTAGGAGCTTGGGGAGTGGATGTAGGTGCAAGGTTGGCACCGAACCACTATAAATCTTCTTGTTTGTGTTGTGCTTAATTACTCTCCTTTCAAATATCTTTATTCTCTTGCATTCTAGCATCCAATTATTACCCTTGCATAAATTACACTTTCTATACTTATCTTGCTCATTGTTAAATAATCTTCATAGTTGTAAGTTAAGTTTAAATTTTTAAAAATCTAATTCACCCCCCCCCTCTTGGGTTGCATAATTAGGCAACAAGTGGTATCAGAGCTCGGTGCTCTAGCCCTACTTTGATTTAACCATCAAGGAGCTAAAGATCTATGACAACTCAAGTTGGTACTTCTCTAGCTGAGGGGCAGTCCACTAACCGACCTCCACTTTTCAATGGGTCAAACTATACCTATTGAAAAGCTCGGATAAAAATCTTCATTCAAGTACTTGACTATGATATGTGGAGTATCATAGTAGACGGACCACACATACCCACTAAAATTATTGATGGTGTGGAATCAACCAAACTCAAAAAAGAATGGGATGAGGTTGATAAGAAAATGGCTCAACTAAATGCTAAAGCCATGAATATTTTGTATTGTGCCCTAGATGCTAATGAATTCAATCGTATTTCAACATACATATCTGCTAAAAAAATATGGGATAGATTAGAAGTAACTCATGAAGGAACTAATCAAGTAAAAGAATCCAAAATTAACATGCTCGTGCATAAATATGAATATTTTAAAATAGAGCATGATGAATCTATAACTGAAATATTTACTCATTTTACTGATATTATAAATGGTTTAAAAAGTCTTGATAAGTCTTATTCTAACAATGACCTCGTGAAGAAGATTCTTAGGTTCTTATCAAAAACTTGAAAAGCCAAAGTGACCGCTATCCAAGAAGCCAAGGATCTGAACATCCTACCCTTGGAAGAGCTTCTAGGATCACTGATGACACATGAACTCAGCATGAAACAACATCAAGAAGAAGAAGTCAAAAAGAAGAGGATAATCGCCCTCAAATATACGGCTCAACTTGATGAAGAAACTAATGATACTGAAAATGAAGAGCAGGATGAAGAAATGGCTCTCATTACTAGAAGGTTTAAGAAATTTTTGAGAAAAAGAAAATAAGGAATGAGGAAGAGGCCACCCACAAAAGGAGAATATAGCAAACAAAAGGATAAAGACCAACTCCTTATTTGCTACGAATGTAAGAAACCAGGACATTTTAAGTCTGAATGCCCATAACTGAAGAAGAGTCCCAAGAAGTACAAGAAGAAGGCCATGATGGCTACTTGGAGTGGAAGTGATGAGTCAAGCTCCGAAGAAGAAGACTCAAATGAACAAGCCAACTTGTGCCTTATGGTATATGAAAATGAGATAAATTCTGCAACTCCTATTGACTTTACCTTTGAAGAACTTTATGAAGCTTTTTATGATTTAATTGATGAACTAAAAAAGCTAGGGATAAAGAACAAAGAGTTGAAATCAAAGAATCAATCTTTACTAAAATAAAATGAGAGCATTTCAAATAAAAAATTTATCCTATTTCAAGAAAATCTGAACTTAAAGAATGAAATTGCCAAGCTAAAACCAATAGTTAAAAAATTCACCTTAAGTTCTAGTAAACTTAATATGATTCTTGAAAATCAAAAGGCTGTTTATGATAAGGCTGGTCTTGGTTACAACCCCTTAAAGAAATAAAAGTTTCTAAAAAATATCTACGTAAACTCTTCAAACAACAAGTTCTCAAACACTACTTGCTTCAAATATGGTAGAATAGGTCACAAATCATACACTTGTCTCTCTAACAAATCCATTAATCCTAATGCAAAGAAAATATGAGTTCCAAAAGGAACTATTGTGACTAACCAAAAAGGATCCAAGAAAGCTTGGGTACCTAAAGTAAAAACTTGACTTTTGCCTGCAGGTGTGTCTAGCATCCCAAGAAGCAAATCGAAAATGGTATCTTGATAGTGGATGCTCGAGATACATGACTGGTGATGAATCCCAATTCATTACACTTGATGCTAAAAATAGAGGGATGGTCACCTTTGGAGACAATGGCAAAGGAAAGATCATCGATATAGGTTACATTGGTATCACTCCCTCCAAGAATATTGAAAATATTTTATTAGTAGATGGTTTAAAACATAATTTATTAAGCATCAGTCAATTTTGTGATAAAGGATACAAAGTTATTTTTGAATCTTCTGTTTGTATTGTAACTAGTCCTGTTAATGAAGGCATTAAATTTGTTGGGCATAGACATCGTAATGTTTATATGGTAGATTTGAATGATCTATCCAAAATAAACATGCAATGCCTAGTATCCTTGAATGCCAAGATTAATGAGACTAGTTGGCTTTGGCATCGTAGGCTTGCACATATTAGCATGCATTCACTTTCAAAACTCATTAAGAAAGAATTGGTTATTGGTCTACCCAAATTGAACTTTGAAAAGGATAGAATTTGTGATGCATGCCAACTAGGTAAACAAACAAGAGTTTCATTCAAATCTAAAAATATTGTTTCAACTTCTAGGCCATTAGAATTATTACACATGGATTTATTTAGACCTACTAGAACTACTAGTCTAGGAGAAAAATGATATGATTTTATAATTATTGATGATTTCTCTCATTTTACATGGGTTTTCTTTTTGGAATACAAGGATGAAACTTTTCAAGTTTTCTCTAAATTTTATTGAAAAATCACAAATGAGAAAGATTTTTCAATTCAAAATATTCGAAGTGATCATGGAACCGAATTTGAAAATCAAGATTTTGAAAAGTTTTGTGATGAAAAAGGAATAGGCCACAACTTCTCGGCACCTAGGACATCCCAACAAAATAGAGTAGTAGAAAGAAAAAATAGAACCCTTGAAGAAATGGCCCGTACCATGTTATGTAAAAGCAACCTTCCAAGATACTTTTGGACGGAAGCAATTAACACAGCATGTTACATATTAAATCATATTTTAATTAGACAAATTTTAAAGAAAACTCCCTATGAGCTTTGGAAAGGAAGAAAATCAAACATTGCATATTTTTATGTTTTTGGTTGTCGATGTTTTGTGTTAAATAATGGTAAAAAAAAACTATGAAAATTTGATGCAAAATCTGATGAAGCAATTTTTCTTGGTTACTCCTCCTCTAGTAAAGCTTTTAGAGTTTTCAATGAAAGAACCTTAGTAGTAGAGGAGTCAATACATGTTGTCTTTGATGAAACTAACGATCTTCCTTCAAGGAAGAATGAAGGTTTTGATGATGCAGATCCTCTTATAGAAGGGATGAAGGAGATCACTCTAAAAGATTCAACAATTCAAGATGATGAAGAACATAAAGACAAACAAGATGAGAAAGGTGAAGAACGACAAGAACAACCTCAAGGTACAAATAATCTATCCAAAGAATGGAGGTATGATCACAATCACCTCAAGAAACTAATCGTTGGTGATCCTACACATGGTGTAAGAACTCATTCTTCACTTAGAGATACAATCAATCATTTTGCTTTTATCTCTCATCTTGAACCTAAAACTATAGACGAAGCTGAAAAAGATTATAATTGGATTAATGCAATGCAAGAAGAACTTAATCAATTTGAAAGAAATAATGTATGGACCTTAGTATCAAGACCTAAAAACTATTCAATAATTGGCACAAAATGGGTAAACAGGAATAAATTGGATGAACATGGAAATGTAATAAGAAATAAAGCAAGATTGATTGCAAAAGATTATAATCAAGAAGAAGGAATTGATTTTGATGAGATCTTTGCACCTGTTGCTAGATTAGAGGCAATTAGACTTTTACTTGCATATGCTTGCTTTATAAAATTTAAATTATTTCAAATAGATATCAAAAGTGCTTTTTTAAATGAATATATTACAAAAGAAGTTTATGTAGAACAATCTTCAGATTTTAAAAATCATGCTTTTCCTAATCATATTTTTAGATTAAATAAAGCTCTATATGGTTTGAAACAAGCACCCAGGGCTTGGTATGAAAGGCTAAGCAAATTTTTACTCAATAATAATTTTTCAAGAGGAAATATAGACACAACTCTGTTCATTAAAAAAAATCAAGATGATATATTAGTTATACAAATATATGTTGATGATATTATTTTTGGGTCTACTAATGAAACTCTTTGTCAAGATTTTACAAAGCTCATACAGGGGGAGTTCGAGATGAGCATGATGGGAGAATTTACATTCTTTCTCGGACTCCAAATCAAACAAACAAAGAAAGAAATCTCCATCACCCAAAGCAAGTACACAAGAGAATTACTCAAAAGATTTGGAATGGAGAACTCCAAACCAATTGGCACACCCATGAGCCCAACATGTAAGCTTGACAAGGATGAAGAAGGTAAAAATGTAGACTTAAAATTTTATAGAGGCATGATTGATTTTCTATTATATTTAACTGCTAGTAGACCTGATATTATGTTTAGTGTTTGCCTATGTGCTCGCTTTCAATCAAATCCAAAAGAATCACACTTGAATGCAATTAAAAGAATCCTTAGATATTTAAATGGTACATAAATTTTAAGATTATGGTATTCTAAGGACTCACTAATTGACTTAATAGGATATTCAGATATCGATTTTGCTAGATATAGATTAGATAGAAAAAGTACTAGTGAAACTTGTCAATTTCTTGGAGTTAACCTAATCTCTTGGTTTAGCAAGAAATAAAATTCGGTAGCACTGTCTACGGCCGAGGCCGAATACATTGCAGTCGAAAGTTGTTATCCTCAAATCTTGTAGATTAAGCAACAACTCGAAGACTTTGGTATCAAACTTAATGAAACTCCCATAAGATGTGATAACACTAGTGCTATAAATCTCATTAAAAATCTAATTCAACATTCTAGGTCAAAATATATTGAAATCAGGCATCATTTCATAAGAAAATATGTCCAAAATAAAGATATAATTCTTGACTATGTTTGTACTAAAAAATAATTAGCTGACATCTTTACCAAGGCCTTAAGTGAAGATAGATTTTATGAAATTAGGAGAGAACTAAGAATTCTTGATCCATCTGTTTAAGTGTCTCTCTGATTTCAAAGTATCACCATCAAAAATCCTTTTAGCTTAATTCTCACCTTTTTTTTTGAGCTCAAAAGCCCAAAACTATCATTCTCATAATCAATTTTTGGGTAAACATCCTTCGCCTAATGTTTCAAATTTTTTTGAAATTATTTCATCATTTTTCTGAATTTCTCTGTGCCATGAGTCGACCCCCAGGGTCGATCCTAGGGTAAACTTGTAATATTGACCAAATCCTTCGGGCGCCTTCTTTTTGTTGGAAATCTCTCCTTGAGCCGACCCAACTCTCCGCCTTCATCCTTCCACCAAACCAAAAGTCTCCCTCTCTTCTTCCTCAAATCCAAGTTTTCCCTCAAAATCCCTCTCTCACCGTCTCTCACCCTCTAAATCGCCCTCTTAGAACCAAGTTCTTCCCCTTCTCCTCCTTCATTTGGAGCGATTTGAGCTTACCCTAGATTCTACCCGTTTTCTCCAAATTGGGATTCCACTTCTCCAAAATCCTTATCTTTCTACTAAAAACCCTTCATTTCTCCCTTACATTTGCTCTCCAAAGTTCTGTGCTAGTCCTACCTGTGCAAATGGCTCCGAAGATGAAGCTTCCATAGAGGAGGAAATTAGTTCGTGGGTTGGAGGAAAGTGTGCGCTGAAAGAGACAAGCAACCGAGACCACTTCTGCTTCAAACCCTGCTCCTGCTTCAGCTCCAGCTACAACCTGATCACCAATCAGCCCTAGTAAGGTACCCCTCTCCGATAGGAAGGTAGAGCCCGGCAAAAATATTGATTTCAGATTTTTTGAAAAGGAAGGATTCTCTATCGGATCAAAAATTAAGGATCAAGGTTGGAAATTCTACTGCTCCCTAAAAGAAAATACTTATGTGGATCTTGTTAGAGAATTTTATCTGAATTTGGGATACAGCAATGAAACAGTAAAATTCACAGTGAAGGGAGTAGACATTAGCCTAGATCCTGTGCTTTTGGAGGAAATACTTCATTTACCTTGTGAGGGGTACACAAACATGGAACTCCCAAGTAAAGAGGAAGGAATAAATGTTATTCTAGGGAGAACCTTCACTGGAAGCCTGAACAAATTAGAGGCAAAGATTCTTTCCATTGAGATGAGACTGCTGCACCACATGGTAACTAAGTTATTTTTCCCTAGAAGTGGTAGACATGATCTTCTCTCTGGTTGGGACATCTGCATTATGTATCATGTTATTACTCAAACTCCCCTGAACCTCTCGGCACTGATGTTTGAGGCTATGAGAAAGACCTTGAATAAGTCCAAGGCGCATTTGCCTTTTGGTATGGCTCTCACTTTAGTATTTAGGAGATTCGGAGTTAACTTTGAGGGAGAGACAGTAGCTAGGCTATCTCACTCCGACACTATCAACCGCCATACTTTACACCGCATGGGTTTTTTCAAAACTGATGGTGGTTGGACAAAAGATGTGGATGAGAGAGCTGAGGACAGAGCAGAGGAGGAAGGACCATCCTCACCCCTCTGTGATCACAGAGCAGCTTCACTAGATACTCAGTTTATTTCTAATCACGAGACTGGCCCGTCAGAGTCTGCGAGGAGATATGCTTCAGTTCAGCAACCGGAGAGCAGAGCACATCCTTCTGAGATCAGATTGGCTGATGATCAGATAGAGATGATATCTCAGCGTGTAGCTTCCATACTATCTCATCAAATAGGCACTTCAGCTTTTGCTCAGGGATCAACATCTCACGATGTATCTGATCAGACACTGATCCCCCATATCTCCACTATTTTTTAGATGATTTTAGATCAGTCAGTACGCATTGAGCAGCTTGAGGGTTGTGTATTAAGACTGACTGGCAGAGTACTTGATTTACAAGGGCAAGTGTTAGCTCTAGCCCATCCACAGCCGCATGAGGACATTACTGAGGTCTCAAACCTATCTGCGGAGGCGGCCAGACTGCGAGGAGTCTTAGAGAGTGGTTTTGACTTCCTGAGGAGAGAGATCAGGGGCTCTAGTGAACATGCTTCCACTCAATTCAGTGCACCGCTACAATCTATTTCGAGAGCCTTGAACCTTCTAGACACCATCAGACTCTCACTCGTAGCTTAGTCCTTTGCTTCTCAGCCTTCAGGATCTTCTCACCCCTCCATTTGTGCTGGCACCTCTACCCGTGGTAGAGACAGATGTGGTCAAGGTCGAGCTCGTGGACATGATCCTTCGTCTCCTCACCCCATCTCTGATTCATCAGACTCCGATCCATCCAGCCATGATATCTATTAGATCCAGTGTAGTCTGTCCTTTCTTTAGTTTTTGTCTAGGATCTTTCTTGTGGGCCATGTAATGTAATATTGACTGATTGACTCTTGGATAGCTTCTATCCATGTCTTTTGTACTCTAAATTAACACTTATGTATTGATATTCAGTCACCTTTTGGATATATATATATATATATACTTTGACTTTCAATGAATATCTTTGAATGTGATCAAATTGAATTACTTTAAATCATGAAATACTTGAATAGTAATTTCTTTTAAATGAACAAATTGATATATCTTTTATGATTGCTTTATTGAGGGGGAGTAAAATAATAACCAATAAAGGAACAAGCAATCAAAGAAGGAAGCTAAAGAAGTAAAGTTGATCCCATCAAAAGGAAGGAATAGATAAAATATATTAAAAAAGGGGAGAGTAGAGAATCAAGATTGAGATAGAGAATCTCAATTGATGCTGTCAAAAAGAGGGAGTAGAAAATCAAGATTGAGATTGAGCAATAAGAGCAATAAAGATTGAACATTAAGCAAAAATCCAAAAATCAAGATTGAGATTGAGTAATAAGAGCAATAAAGATTTAACAATAAGCAATAAATCAAGATTGAGAAATAAGTAATAAAGAATGAGCAATGAGTAAATTGATAAGCAAATGGACACATGTGTCATATGCCAAAGAATTAAAATCAGCTTTTCCTTCCAGGCAAATGCACTTATAAGCAAATTTTAAATTTGTCTTTAAATTGCTTATGATGCATCTCGTTCCAATACTTGGCTATAATACTTAAGTGATGCATCTTCATAAATTTGAAATTCATGATTCAATGCTTTATATATACTTTTGCTCAAGTATTTTGTCATCATCAAAAAGGGGGAGATTGTTGCTTCTTGAATTGATTTTGATAATTACAAAGCATTTGAGGAGATTACTAATGATTTTGGCTTGAAAAAAAACTTATTGCATTTTAGGAGCAAAATCATAATTTTATCAAGACCTGATTCAGAAGTCTCAAGAGCAAGAACAAAAGATGTGCAATCTATTGGAGGAAATTTCAACATTTTTGGAAGTGTATTTTGTAAGAAAATCAGGTTTCTATTTTTGAGTCGACTCATGGCTTAAAGGGCTGAACGGCACGCGAAAATTTTGGCTGGCACACTCTGTGAGTCGACCTCATGGGTTGACCCCTTGGCATGAGTCGACCCTATGAGTCGACCTCTGCTGCTTTGCAGGCCAAAATTACAGAACAGTCATTTTTTGCTCTTTTCCATAGAGGTCGACCCCATGAGTCGACCCATGAGCATGAGTCGACCTCTACGATGGAAAAGTTCCGCAACGGTTAGTTTTTAACCCGTTTCAATTATATTTAATGCTCATTTAATGTGCTCTAACGGCTCTATTTCAGTCCAGATTACTCTCTACCATTATTTTGAAGTTATATAAAGGGACTTAAAGGAGGGAATAAAAGAAGAGAAGTGAGACAGATTTTTGAAAAAGGTTCTTCAAGCATTCTTTACAACCCTAAGCAAGAGCCTACTTAAAGAGTTCAAGAAGCTTTTAATTCAAGTTCACCAACTCCTCAAGAGCTCATTCAAGTCTCCAACCACCTTGAGAAAATCAGAAAGAGCTTCCTTCTAATTGTGTAAAGTGTATTTAAAGCTTTATTCACTCATTAAAGGAGCTTCATCTGTATTTTTGTGGAATTAACTATAATACTCTTTTTGAGTTATTATTTTTGTTTTGGAAGGATTCTAAAACGTGGGAAGGTTGATCCGAACCTTGAATCGGATTGTATTGGGTTGGCTTGTACCTGAGAAATAAGTGGTCTAGCTTAGGATAGCTAGAGTCGAAGGTTTTGATGAGTGTATTCAGGTTGAATACAGTTTAGTGGATTGAAATTTCTAAGTAAGAGCCTGGGGAGTGGATGTAGGTGCAAGATTGGCACCAAACCACTATAAATCTTCTTATTTGTGTTGTGCTTAATTGCTCTCCTTTCAAACATCTTTATTCTCTTGCATTCTAGCATCCAACTATTATTCTTGCATAAATTACACTCTCTATACTTATCTTGCTCATTGTTAAATAATCTTCATAGTTGTAAGTTAAGTTTAAATTTTTAAAAACCCAATTCACCCCCCCTCTTGGGTTGCATAGCTAGGCAACACCAGCCATCATCAGGGATTGCTTTAAGTTCTCAACTTCTTCTTCTAGTTCTTTCTTTCTTAACAGCATCTCCCAATACATTTGGTGTGTTGGGTATAAAATACCCCCAGTCGAAGTTCGTAAAAGGCCAACCCTCCATGGGCTCTTCCGGCTTCTGACCTTGTGCGATGTCTTTCTGAACTCCCCCGACTGTCCGAGCTTCCGTAATGCCATCCGGACTTCTCCGATAATGAGCTCCTCCATTCATCTATCAGATTGCTCCAAATGCTCTCTGAGCTTCACTATCAGTCAATTTTCTACAGTGATCGACTATTCTCCGAATCTCTTCTAGACTTCCTCCTGCCACGAGTGACTTTACCCCGAACTTCTCCCGGACTTCGTCAATGTCTGAACTTCTCTAACAGCAGGACTTCTACAGTAACCAGACTCCATCCAAATTTCTACGACGGTCGACCACCTTTCAAATTTCATCCAAGCTTCTACAAGAGCCGGATCCCAGTCGAACTTCTACAGTAGATGGATCCTGGATGAATTTTTACAACGGACGGGCTCCACCAACTGGATCTCTACTCCGAACTTCTATTGCAAGCGGACTTCATCCGAGCTTCTACAATAAGAAGTCTCCATCCGAGCTTCCACGGCAATCGATCTTCGTCCGAGCTTCTACAATAAGCGAACTTCATCTAGACTCTTACAAGAGCTGGACTCCATCCGAACTTCTACAACAGAATTGAATCTCAGACTCCTCCAACGTTCGACCTTCCACAGTGTCCTCAAGACTCCTCCAGCAGATGAACCTCCACAACGCCATCTGAACTCCATTGTCGGTCAATCCTCTACTGGATTCCTCATGAAATCGAACCTCTCTGGCGGATAATTTTCAGACGAGCTTCTACATCAGGCAAAATACAGACGGACTTCTCTAGCAATCGGGCTCCTGCCAGACTTCTCCAATAGAAAGTCTCCGTCTGAGCTTCTACAACAGATGACTTCCACCTGCAGCATCAGTGCCCAAGACACCCGACAATAGTGGACTTGTCAGCAACCTCGAAAACATCCGAGCCTCTCTTAGATTACTGAGGCATAGAGCCAGTCCGCTCCCTCAGACGTCCCAGCCAAGCTTCAGCCGTCCAGTCCGAACTCTCTGACAAGTCACAACAATGGACACCACTCCACTCTCTGTAACAGATTCCACATGGCCCCACCACTCTCTGGCAAGTCACGACAACGGGCACCACTCCACTCTCCATAACAAACTCCACGTGGCCCTGAACGGCCCCCTGATGCCACTACTCTCCATAACAAACTCCGCATGGCCCCGAACGGCCCACTACCAGGCAGTTACAGACATCGCTGTCAATCAGTTACGCTCTCTGTCTATAAAAGGGACCCCAGATACATTTTTCTCTAAGCTCTAAACTCTATCTCGAAACTCTATTAAAATCCCATTCGAGTGCTCTATTTCTGTTGAGGCATAGTACTGACTTGAGCGTCGGAGGGTCTTGCCAGAGCACCCCCAACTCCAATTTAGACTTCCCTTGCAGGTTCTGACAGCGGACGCAATCCCCTCAACTCTAGCTTCTCCAGCATCGGTAGAATTCTGCACCAATAGAATTGGCACTAAAGAAAAGGCCTGTGTCTTTTCAAGACCCTTGTTCTTAAAGGAGTACTCAATTGGACTGTCTCCGATCATCTTATTCAACATCTTCTCCTTCTTCTCCTGCCAGATCTCCACCTGATGCCTCATCGAAAGGCATCCACCAGGCGATCAACGGCCTCCGTGGCCAGATCTCAGCGAGATCCGCAAGCTCCGATCTCGTCTCCAATTTCCCAGGCTCCTCCTCCTCCGGCAACGGCAGTCGACATGGAGCAGCTCGACTTGCTGGTTCAGCAGGACAGGGGTCTCACCGAAGTAGTGCAGGCCATGCAGCAGCAGCAGCAGCAGCAGCCGCAGGCATCAGTGCGGCTGGAAAGAGCATCGTCGGAGTTTCAGAATCTGATGATCGGACGGGCCACTTAGGCCAGTCGCCCTGTCTTCCTCGGAAAAGAGAAGCAGAAGGTAGAGAGCCCTCCGTCTGATCATGATTCCACCCCCGGAGAGTCCCTATCTCTGCTCTGCCAAAAGACCCTCGAGACTCGCAGTCGAGAGGATCTCCTGGATCAAAGGTTCCAGGAGATGAACTGGTGGATCGATGAGCTCCGCCATGCTCCCCCTGTTTACGGTGAGGATATTTGTACTGACCCTCCTTTCTCTCAAATGATTATGCAGGAACCAATCCCGCCAAACTTCAAGCTCCTCCAATTTGAGAGCTACGACGGGACCTCAGATCTGGTTGACCACTTGAAGGCCTTTCGGACAATGATGCTACTCCATGGCATGCCAGACGCCATCCTATACCGAGCTTTCCCATCTACCTTGAAGGGAGCAGCAAGAAATTGGTACTCGGCACTGAAGTTGGAAACTATCTTCTCCTTTGATCAGATAAGCCACCAGTTTGTTGCTCATTTCGTCAGTAGCCGGTGTCCTCGGAGAGGTTCGGAGTCCCTCATCAACATCAAGCAAAATGAGAGAGAATCCATCTGAACTTACGTTAACCATTTTAACACCGCCACATTGGAGGTTCGAAACTTGGACCAATCAGTTGCAATGGCCGCCCTGAAGAGCGGTCTTCAAAAGAACGGTCTTCCATTTTTTCTGGAAAAGAAGTATCCTAGGGACTTCGCTGATCTGCTGGTTCGGGCCGAAGGATATGCTCGAGTAGAGGAAGCCTTCAAGCTGAAGGACGAGGAGGCCACGAAGGAGTGGCAGATGGGTGACTCCAGCAATCTCACAGTTGAAAAAGGGTCGAGTGAAGTTCGGCCACATTCTCAAACTCCCCCCAAACACAAGCATGTTCGAACTCCTCCCCAGGCTCATAGGCAGAGAAGCTCGGATCGCAGAGGTCGGTGGAGCTCTCCCCCAGGAAGGTTCCACAGCTATGCCCCTCTCAATGCTCCAAAAGCCCAAGTGCTGATGGAGGTCAGGGAGCGGCTGCCAAGGCCGAAAAAAATGCACACACACCCCGAGAAGCGCAACCCTAACTAGTTCTACCTCTATCATCATGACCACGGCCATGACACGGAGGAGTGCATTCAGCTTCGAGACGAGATCGAGGAGCTCATCAGACGAGGTCGGCTCGACAGATTCATCTGACACCGACCTGAGGGTAGGAAAGATCGATCGAGGGCCCTACCACAGTCAGAGCCGCCAAGGAGGAAAGAACAGCTTGAAGATCAGCCTCCAATCGGGGTCATCAACACCATCTCTGGAGGACCCCGATAGGGAGCAGACCTTTCGCGACCATGGGACTTGAAAAATCTATGAGTGTATTACCAATAACTTTGCCTTAAATAAAAGTTTCATATTTGCATATCTTTTCTTTTGGCATGAGCTTGTAACGACAGGGAGTAGCTCCTTCAAACAATCAAAATAAAGTGTGTCAAGAACAAGAGAAGAACCTCATCCTGACACAAACGAAGGTCTGGTTATTTAGAGACCGGATGGGGCGAGAGGCCCTCGCAACGGCCCTTATGCACCCCCACAGTCATGTTAGGAATAGGAGGAGAACCTCATCCTAACATGAGCAAAGTCGAAGGCCCGATTATTTAGAGACTGGATGGGGAGAGAGGCCCTTGCAACAGTCCTTATGTGCCCCCACAGCCATGATAGGAATAGGAGGAGAATCTCGTCCTAACATGAGCAAAGTCGAAGGTCCGATTATTTAGAGACCGAATGAGGGGAGAGGCCCTTGCAACGGCCCTTATGTGCCCCCACAGCCATGTTAGGAACAGGTGGAGAACCTCATCCTAACATGAGCAAAGTCGAAGGTCTGATTATTTAGAGATCGGATGGGGGGAGAGGCCCTTGCAACGGTCCTTATGTGCCCCCACAGCCATGTTAGGAATAGGAGGAGAACCTCGTCCTAACATGAGCAAAGTCGAAGGCCCAATTATTTAGAGATCGGATAGGGGAGAGGCCCTTACAATGGCCCTTATGTGCCCCCACAGCCATGTTAGGAACAGGAGGAGAACCTCATCCTAACATGAGCAAAGTCGAAAGCCCGATTATTTAGAGACCGAATGGGGGGAGAGACCCTTGCAACGGCCCTTATGCACCCCCACAGTCCTGTTAGGAACAGGAGGAAAACCTCATCCTAATATGAACTAAAATTGACTATGTCAGAAATAAGAGGAGGACCTCATCCTGAAACAAACGAAGATATAGTCGTTTAAGACCGGATGAGGGGAAGAGGCCCCTCAACGACTCTTCTACACCTCTATAATCTCGTTAGGAGCAGAGGAAAAACCCTCACCCAAACATAAAAAAAAAAGGGAGAGAAAAAGGAAAAGCAACGAGCCACGCCAGAGATAAGGAAAAAACTAACTACACCAATGACGCAAGGGACCTCATCTCAACGAGAAAGGAGACTCTTGTCAAAAACCCTCAATCTCTAAGGGGGAACCCAACACTGGCCAGAGAAAATAGACTTTTTCAAGGTAACGAGAAGTTCGGACCCCCAAGCTCGAGCACCGGGAGGAAGCATCAAACTCGAATGGCCTCAAAAAGACCTTCGATCATGAACAAAAAGGACAAATCAACACAGCGATGATCAGAAACCTTCAAGCAATGTCGACATCGAATAAGGCAAAAGACAAAAGAAGCTCGGTAAACAACAACTCGAAGTAAGAATAGACAAGATAATGAAAAAATTCCTTTTCATTTCATTAGTAAGTGTGCATTACAAAGCCTTTGAAGGCAACAAAAAAAATGATAAGAAAAGAAAAGAATACATAGAAGAACGAAAGGTAAAAGAGGCTCTAGGGAAAATCGGCTTCTTCCGACTTCGAACTCTCGGTTCCAGCCATCATCAGGGATTGCTTTAAGTTCCCAACTTCTTCTTCTAGTTCTTTCTTTCTTAACAGCATCTTCCGATATATTTGGTGGAACCGCTGACTCTCGCCCTCCGACTCTCGAAGCCTCTTCCTCAAAACTTCAGACTCCGCTTCGGCATCCTTGACCGCCTGCTACTCATAGGCCAGCTGAATCTTCAGCCGCTGCAGTTCAGCATTCTCCTGCCCAAGGGCCATGGACAGTTCTTCCATGGTCCCCCTCAAGGGAGCTGATCTTGGAAGCTTAAGTCCAAGATCGATCGCTGGCGCATTTTTAGAGTTCCTCAATCTCCTTCACGAAGTCAGCCTTCCTCCGGGTATAGTCCATGAAGCCCTTTTTGTGGAGGTCCCAAAAGTGAGTAGCCTCTACAGTGACTTCCGAATGGCTCTTCCTCAGCTGGTGAAGTTCATCATCCAGCTTTTTTAATTTTTTCATCAAGTGACGAACTTCCCTTCTGAGGTCTTGGATCATCGACTTCAGAGGAATCCCCTGTGGTAGGGGAAGAGCTTTGGTAGGGCACTGTCGCTGGGAGACAAGAGTGCCACAACACAAATCAGTGCAAGAAAAAAAAAGAGAAGAAAAAGAATACAGAGTAAAAAAGAGGAGCTTTCTATAAAGAATAATCTGATTTCATTGATTAAATAGTTCTTAAGTACAAGAGAATGAGAAAAAGTTGCAACAAAGGGAAAAAATACAAAATTAGAGGTTTCGGACCTCTGGGGCAGAAGTGGAGGAGCTCGGTGCCCCCAGAAGGTTGGTCGCGACAGCCACGGCAGTCGAAGAAGTTCTGATTGGAGGAAGACTGGCAGCGACTTCAGAAGGTCCGGCTTCATCATCGGACGCCTCATCTAGAAAGTCGAGGTCCAGTTTGAAAAATTTTCTGACCATCTTCTCCTGGCAAAGCTCGAAGCCCTTGATGTAAGCGGTCTGGCCGAACTGGACCTTTAGATCCCTCATCTCGGAGGAGGTTTTGAACTCCTCCACTGCCCAAAACATTGCAGTCATTATTGTGTCGTATCTAGAGCAACGCTCCAGTAAAAATTTCAAAAAAATCTTTTTGGGTTGCCTCAATTTGAAAAGACTCCAGCACCAGCGCACCAAACGCCAAAATATCTTGAAACAATTGAGTAGAGAAATCGAGGGAGGCAACTTCGGCTGTGAAAGTTTCTCTGTACTTTCTTCATTCGGAACCCAAACTCGAAAGTGGGGGGACTGGTGTTGGGTATAAAATACCTCTAGTCGAAGTTCGTAAAAGGCCGACCCTCCATAGGCTCTTCTGGTTTTCGACCTTGTGCGATGTCTTTCTGAACTCCCCCGGCTGTCCGAGCTTGCATAATGCCATCCAAACTTCTTCGATAATGAGCTCCTCCATTCATCTACCGGACTGCTCCAAATGCTCTCTGAGCTTCACTATCAGTCGATTTTCTACAGTGATCGAGTATTCTCCGAATCTCTTCCAGACTTCCTCCTTCCACGAGTGACTTTACTCCAAACTTCTCCTGGACTTCGTCAATGTCCGAGCTTCTCCAACAGTAAGACTTCTACAGTAACCAGACTCCATCCAAATTTTTACGGTGGTCGACCGCCTTTCGAATTTCATCCGAGCTCCTACAAGAGCCAGATCCCAGCCGAACTTCTACAGCGGATAGATCCCGGATGAATTTCTACAATGGATGGGCTC
Source organism: Elaeis guineensis (assembly GCF_000442705.2). Taxonomy (NCBI): domain Eukaryota; kingdom Viridiplantae; phylum Streptophyta; class Magnoliopsida; order Arecales; family Arecaceae; genus Elaeis; species Elaeis guineensis. The sequence continues at coordinate 59,434,154 of NC_025997.2, forward strand.
CACCAGCCGGATCTCTACTTCAAACTTCTATTGCAAGCGGACTTCATCCAAGCTTCTACAATAAGAAGTCTCCATCCGAGCTTCCACGGAAACCGATCTTTGTCCGAGCTTCTACAATAAGCGAACTTCATCCAGACTCCTACAAGAGTCGGACTCCATCTAAACTTCTACAACAGAATTGAATCCTGGACTCCTCTGACATTTGACCTTCCACAGTGTCCTCAAGACTCCTCCAGCGGATGAACCTCCACAATGTCATTCGAACTCCACTGTCGGTCGACCCTCTGTCAGATTCCTCATGAAATCGGACCTCTTTGGTGAACAGTCCTCAGAAGAGCTTCTACATCAGGCAAAATACAGACAGACTTCTCTAGCAATCGGGCTCCTATCAGACTTCTCCAACAGAAAATCTCCGTCCGAGCTTCTACAGTAGATGACTTCCGCCTGTAACATCGCACCCAAGACATCCGACAATAGTGGACTTGTCAGCAACCTCGAAAAAATCCAAGCCTCTCTTAGATTACTGAGGCATAGAGCCAGTCTGCTCCCTCAGACGTCCCAGTCGAGCTTCAGCCATCCAGCCCAAACTCTCCGGCAAGTCACGACAACAGACACCACTCCACTCTCTGTAATAGATTCCATGTGGCCCCACCACTCTCCGACAAGTCACGACAACGGACACCACTCTACTCTCCATAACACCACTCTACTCTCTGTAACAGATTCCACGTGGCCCCACCACTCTCCGGTAAGTTTGCTCCTTCAAACGTCCCAGCCGAGCTTCAGCCATCCAGCCCGAACTCTCCGATAAGTCACGACAACGGACACCACTCCACTCTCTGTAACAAATTCCACGTGGCCCCACCACTCTCCGACAAGTCGCGACAACGGACACCACTCCACTCTCTGTAACAGATTCCACGTGGCCCCACCACTCTCTGGCAAGTCGCAACAACAGACACCACTCTACTCTCCATAACAAACTCCACGTGGCCCTGAATGGCCCCCTGACGCCACTACTCTCCGTAACAAACTCTGTATGGCCCCGAGTGGCCCACTACCAGGCAGTTACAGACATCGCTGTCAATCAGTTATGCTCTCCGTCTATAAAAGGGACCCCAGATATGTTTTTCTCTAAGCTCTAAACTCTATCTCGAAACTCTGCTAAAATCTTATTCGAGTGCTCCATTTCTATTGAGGCAGAGTACTGACTTGAGCGTCGGAGAGTCTTGCCGGAGTACCTCCAACTCTGGTTTAGACTTTCCTTGTAGGTCCCGGTGGCGAACACGATCCCCTCAACTCTAGCTTCTCCGACGTCGGTGGAATTCTGCACCAACATGGTGGAACCGCTGACTCTCGCCCTCCGACTCTCGAAGCCTCTTCCTCAAAACTTCAGACTCTACCTCGACATCCTTGATCGCCTGCTGCTCATAGGCCAGCTGAATCTTCAGCCACTGCAGTTCGGCCTTCTCCTGTCCAAGGGCCATGGACAGTTCTTCCATGGTCCCCCTCAAGAGAGCTGATCTTGGAAGCCTAAGTTCAAGATCGGTTGCTGGCGCATTTTTGAAATTCCTCAAACTCCTTCATGAAGTCAGCCTTCCTCCGGGTGTAATCCATGAAGTCCTTTTTGTGGAGGTCTCAAAAGCGAGAAACCTCCGTAGTGGCTTCTGAATGGCTCTTCCTCAGTCGGTGAAGTTCGTCATCCAACTTCTTTGATTTCTTCATTAAATAATGAACTTTCCTTCTCAGATCATGGATCATCGACTTCAAAAGGATCCTCTGTGGTAGGGAAAGAGCTTCAGTAGGGCACTGTTGTTGGAGGACAAGAGCGTCACAACATGAATCAGTGCAAGAAAATAAAAGAGAAGAAAAAGGATGCAGAATAAGAAAAAGGAGCTCTCTGTAAAGAACAATCTGATTTCATTGATTAAATAGTTCTTAAGTACAAGAGAATGAGGAAAAGTCACAACAAAGGAAAAAATATATAAAATTAGAGGTTTCGGACCTCTGGGACATAAGTGGAGGAGCTCGGTACCCCCGGAAGGTCGGTCGCGGCAGCCACGACAGTCGAAGAAGTTCCAGCTGGGGGAAGACCGGCAGCGGCTTCAGAAGGTCCGACTTCATCATCGGACGCCTCATCCAGGAAGCCGAGGTCCAATTTGGAAAACTTTCTGACCACCTTCTCCTGACAGAGCTCGAAGCCCTTGATGTAGGCGGCCTGGATGAACTGGACCTTCAGATCCCTCATCTCGGAGGAAGTTTTGAACTCCTCCACTGTCCGAACCATTGTAGTCATTATTGCACCGTACCTAGAGCAATGCTCTAGTGGGAATTCTGAAAAACCCTTTTCGGGTCATCTCGATTTGAAAAGACTCCAGCACCAGCACGCCAAATGCCAAAATATCTAGAAACAATCGAATATGAAAATCAAGGGAGACAACTTCGACTGTGAAAGTTTCTCTATACTTCATTCGAAACTCGAACTCAAAAGTGGGGGGACTAGTGTTGGGTATAAAATACCCCTAGCCGAAGTTCGTAAAAGGCCGACCCTCCATGGGCTCTTCCGGCTTTCAACCTTGTGCGATGTTCTTCTGAACTCCCCCGACTGTCCGAGCTTTCATAATGCCATCTGGACTTCTTCGATAATGAGCTCCCCCATTCATCTACCGGACTGCTCCAAATGCTCTCCGGGCTTCGTTATCAGCCGACTTTCTACAGTGATCGGCTACCCTCTGAATCTCTTCCAGACTTCTTCCTGCCACGAACGACTTTACTCCGAACTTCTTTCGGACTTCGTCAATGTCCGAGCTTCTCCAACAGCAGGACTTCTACAGTAACCAGACTCCATCCAAGTTTCTACGATGGTTGACCACCTTTCGAATTTCATCCGAGCTTTTATAAGAGCCAGATCCCAGCCAAACTTCTACAACGGACGAACTCCACCAGCTGGGTCTCTACTCTGAACTTCTTTCGAACTTCATCAATAATCGAGCTTCTCCATCAGTGGGACTTCTACAATAAGAAATCTCTGCCCGAGCTTCTACGGCAATCAATCTTCGTTCGAGCTTCTATAATAAGCAGACTTCACCCAGACTCCTATAAAAGCCGGACTCTGTCTGAACTTCTACAACAGAATTGAATACCAGACTCCTCCAACGTTCGATCTTTCACAGTGTCCTTAAGACTCCTCCAGCAGATGAACCTCCACAACGCCATCCGAACTCCACTGTCGGATGACCCCCTGTCGGATTTCTCATGAAACTGGACCTCTCTGATGGATAATCTTCAGACGAGCTTCCACATCAAGCAAATCTCAGACGGACTTCTCTGGCAATCGAACTCCTACCGGACTTCACCAATAGAAAGTCCCCATCCAAGCTTCTACAGCAGATGACTCTCGCCTGTAGCATCAGCGCCCAAAGCACCCGACAACAGTGGACTCATCAGCAACCTCGAAAACATCTGAGCTTCTCTTAGATTGCTGAGACAGAGAGCCATTCCGCTCCATCAGACGTCCCAGCCGAGCTTCAGCCGTCAGGCCCGAACTCTCTGGCAAGTCATGATAATGGACACTACCCCACTCCATCCTCTGTAATAGATTTCATGTGGCCCCACCACTCTCTGGCAAGTCGCGACAACGGACACCACTCCACTTTCCATAACAAACTCCACGTGGCCCTGAACGGCCCACTGGCGCCACTACTCTCCGTAACAAACTCCGCGTGGCCCCGAACGGCCCACTATCAGGCAGTTACGGATGTCGCTATCAATCAGTTATGCTCTCCCATCTATAAAAGAGACCCCTAGATACATTCTTCTCTAGGCTCTAAACTCTATCTCGAAACTCTGCTAAAATCTCAATCGAGTGCTCCATTTCTGTTGAGGCAGAGTACTGACTTGAGCATCAGAGGGTCTTGCCGGAGTGCCCCCAACTCCGGTTTAGACTTTCCTTGCAGGTCCCGATGGCGGATGTGATCCCCTCGACTCCAGCTTCTCCGACGTCAGCGGAATTATGCACCAACAGATTCCATAAGATGTTTCTCATATCGGATCAATTTAGTGAACTCATTCTCCAATGAGCACCCACACCCTTGATTAGTGTCTCACACAAGTAATTTATGAGATCAGCTACCCTCTCTACCGAGCATACATAGGATGTGCTAGTTCTTTCGAAACATCGATCTCCGACTCAATATCTCTATAACTAGGAATGTTTTAGATCAGAATTTTAGAATTTTGGGTCTCATAAGTCTGATCTCATCATAACCCTAAAACTAATGTCCTAATCTATGGGGTTCATCATAATCTTAATTAAAAAAATATAAGATGCAGCACATAATGAAAATACCTTTTATTAATATAAAATGTCATTTACATAAGTTTGAAAGATTAAAAAAAAAAATTCTTATATACATAAGTCAATTGACTTGTAGGGCATATTCCTTTCAATCTCTTACTTACACTAAAGCCAATCGCTCTTATATTTTAACCCCATACAATCAAGGTGGCGAACGAACTGCTGCTGTGCTAGAGCCTTAGTGAACGGGTCTGCTATTTTGTTCTTTGTATCTACTCATTCAATGACTACATCTTATCTTTCGACAATCTCATGAACGAGGTGAAAACGTCTTAGAATGTGCTTAGATTTATGATGAGACCTTGGTTCTTTTGCTTGAGCAACATCTTCAATATTGTCATAGTAAAGTGGTACTGGACTCTCAATCTCAGGAACAACATCCAATTCGGTGATGAACTTCTTCATCCAGATAGCTTTCTTGATGGCTTCACTTGCAGCAATATATTTTGCCTCAGTGGTTGAGTCAGCTACAGTCTGCTGCTTGAAACTCTTCCAGCTTACTGCTCCACCATTCAGAGTAAAAATATATCCTGAAGTGAATTTGCTATCATCAAGATCTGACTGAAAACTAGAATCAAAATACCCTTTCAGTTTTAGATCAGATCCCCTATAAACTAGAAAAATATCCTTAGTTCTTCTCAAATACTTGAGAATATTCTTCACTGTCGTCTAATGATTCTCTCCTAGATCAGCCTGAAAACGACTAGCAATACCTAAGGCACATGCAACATCAAGCTTGATACATAGCATTGCATACATTATTGATCCTACTATCGAAGCATAGGGAATAGAACTCATTCTTTTCCTCTCTTCAGGTGTCTTAGAAGATATTCTTTTAGAGAGATGTATGCCTTGACTCATGGGTAAGTAACCTCTCTTACTCCCATCCATGCTGAACCTTTTCAGCACAAGGTCTATGTATCTTAACTGGAATAAACCTAGCATCTTTTTAGATCTATCCCTATAAATCTTTATACCAAGTATAAAGGATGCTTCACCCAAGTCTTTCATAGAAAACTTAGATGATAGCCATAACTTGACCAATTGTAACATTGGGATATCATTCCCAATGAAAAGTATGTCATCCACATACAAAACTAAGAAGGTAATGGCTCTCCCACTAGTCTTCTTATATACACAAAGCTCATCTACATTTTTGATGAAGCCATATTCTCTGACTGTTACATCAAAATGGATGTTCCAACTCCTCGAGGTCTGCTTTAGTCCATAACTAGATTTCTTAAGCTTACATACTTGATTTGATTTTTCACTTGAGACAAATTCTTCTGGTTGGGACATATAGACCTCTTCCTCAAGATAACTATTAAGAAATATGGTCTTTACATCTATTTGTTAGATTTCATAATCATGGTATGCAGCTATAGCAAGCACAATCTAAATTGATTTGAGCATGGCAACAGGTGAAAAAATTTCATCATAATCGATGCCCTGTTTTTGCCGGAAACTCTTAGCCACCAATCTGGCTTTGTAGGTTTCTACTTGGCTATCTGCTCCAATCTTTTTCTTATTGACCCATTTACACCTGATAGGGGTAACACCCTCTGATGGATCAACCAAAGTCCATACTCGATTGGTGTACATGGAATCCATTTCGGATTTCATAGCTTCTAGCCATTTGTCTGAGTCCCCACTCATGACAGCTTCCATATAGGTCAAAGGTTCATCATTTTCTATGATGTAGGCTTTATTATTCTCAATAACAAATCCATACCTCAAAGGTGCATTTCATACTGTATCTGACCTACGGAGAAGAGGTATAACTTATGGTTGTACCTTATCAATAGATACTTCTGGTTGAGAAATATTTTGTACTTCACTTTGAACTTCTTCAAGTTCAATATTTCTCCCACCGCTTCTTTCTAGGATAATTTTTTTTCCATGAAAGTAGCATGTCTACTGACAAATATCTTTTGTTTAGTAGAATGGTAAAAGAGGTATCTCATACTCTCTTTAGGATATCCTATAAATAGACATTTATCTACCCTAGCACTTAACTTATGTTCAAAATTTCTTTTGACATATGCTGGACAATCCCATATCTTAAGATACCTAAGATTGAACTTCTTGCCTCTCCATAACTCATATGGAGTGCTAGGCACAGATTTTGAAGGTACCCTATTTAAAATATATATGGCAATTTCTAGGACATACCCTCAGAAAGAAATAAGTAAATCTATAAGACACATCATGAACCGCACCATATCTAATAAAGTACGATTCTTCCTTTCAGCTACACAATTCAAATGTGGTGTATAAGGGGAAGTCCATTCAAAAAAAAAAAATTTCCCTTAAGATGGTTCAAGAATTCACCAGAAAGATATTCTCCTCCTCGATCCAATCGAAGGATTTTAATATACTTTACTGTTTGTTTCTCAACCATACTTTGATACTCTTTAAATTTATCAAAAGTTTCGGATTTATGTTTCATAAGATACATATATCCGAATTTGGATAAATCATCAGTGAACGTTATAAAATAAGAGTATCCTCCTTTAGCTTCAGTTGCCATAAGACCACATACATTTGTATGTACATGTCCTAATAACTCATTTGCCCTTTCTCCATGTCCACTAAATGAAGTTTTAGTCATTTTTCTCATAAGACAAGATTCACAAGTCCCTAATGATTCATAATCATAAGGTTCAAAGAATTTTTCTTTGTGTAACTTGTTAATTCTTGGCTCACTAATGTGACCAAATCAGAAATGCCAAAGTAAAGTATTATTTATGTATTCTCTATTACGTTTCTTATTTTCATCAATATAAAAAATATTGTCATTAAGAGAAAGAATCAAAAGACTATTATTAACAATACCATCACAGATATGCTCATTAGAAAAAGAAATAGAGCATCCAGTGCCCTTTCCATTTATTTCAACATCTTGTTATAATAACAACCATGCAGAAATAATATTTCTAGTGATCTTAGTCATATAATAATAATTCTCTAACTCTAGGATCCTTTCAGAGGGTAACTTCTGTTAGATGTGTGCCCTAGATGCCAGATTGGCTGACACATTCCTGTACAAATCTAAAGGCAAATTTATAATTTTGACTATAAATAAATAAATGGATTATTCTTCTATCACATTGTGTACATTGTGTCTGTGATACATCCTTTGAGTTAGTAGGAATGTTAATTCATATTTTCAAGAGTTGAAAATTTAAGGCATGAATTTACATAACTAACTCATAAACAGCTCCTGACCATAGGATCATCACGAGGATGGTGATCAATTCGGAAGGTTGGTGTACATCATTTCCTTAGGGTAGATGTGTCTTGAGTCTACGGTGTGAAGACACCAAAGTGAGAGTACAGATATTCGTTGAGAATGAGAGTACTGAGCGTGACCACCTCGAGCAGTCATAAGGAAGTCTACCTTCTCGTCGATGACTAGCTCGATGCTGTAGTTGTGTGTCTAGTTCTTTGACCTGAGGTGCATCGATAATTCACCTTGAGTGTGTTATAGTTTGACTACACCATAAATCGATCTCCTAGCCATTCGAAACCCTGAGGTATATGTTGGCTGTAGCATATTTATTGTAGGAACTAGATCGCACCAAGATGAGATCTATCAACCTCGGTAGATGAGAGGAGTAGTCCTATGATGATCAAAAGATCGAGTCCTTAAGCCCATGGCCATGGCAGAGTGAAATAATGGAAAAAGAGTTTTCCATTAGTGTTTCACATCAGACTCAGATCGATCGATTAATTCATATGACTGATGTTGGGTTTGATGAGTTCACCTTAACCCTAATTCAGTCGGAACTCATGATAGAGGAACTCAATCATACAGGTAGCTGCACTGAGAGGTTCGTCTTCAGTTCTGATGGGTTGCCACCACATACTGCTAGGTGAACTCAATCACACAGGTAGCTGCACCGAGAGATTCATCTTCAATTCTGATGGGTTGCTACCACATATTGTTAGGTGTCACTGGTAAATTTTGGGAGCAATTAGAATGATCTTGATGATCGATCATTCTAATTATCTGAATCAGAAGAGTTTTGATCCATCGAAAGGAGTTTCGATGATGTCGATGATGAGATCATGACATGTCTCATTACTATACAGAATTGAACCTAATTGGATCACACTAATAAAAGTTAGGATCTGGATGTCATCAATTGGGCTAGCCCAATTGATTTGGATTAGATCTAATTAGGTTCAAGGAAATCATGCTAGCACATGATTGAGCCTAACTTTCTCCTCGTGTAATCTTTTCTATCTCGACTGAGCCAAATGTGATTTGACTCATCCAGAGAATCTTGAGAAGGTTTCTCTCAATCTAAATGAAGCTTGTCCATCTTAAAAAGGTCTTGTCTTAATTCATGAGATGAATTTAAGACAACACCTGCTAATTCCTGTCACCTGCCATTTTTATTTTAGGATATCTATCAAATGTTGACATATGGGTCTTAAACTGAAGGCCACTTGGCAAGAGCTCATTGGAGAATTTTTGTGGAGTGTCCACATGCCAAAATCATATTAAATTGGGTGCCATAATCAGATTATGGCGTGAGCCCAATTGAATTAAGTGGGCACCCCAAATGGATAAGGATGAAGAGTCTTGATCAATATGGTCTTGTTGGCGCCAACCTTCCTTGTGCTTATCCAAAGATGGTGCCAACATAGGAGAGAGAGTGGAGGTTCTTATCTGATGTGATCAGATGATATCACTCCATCAATCAAAATTTTTTTTGGATTTATTAAAATTTTTTGATTGGTCGAATGATGTGGCACTGCACAATGCAGCAGGGTCTATATAAATCCTGTCTGCGCCTAGGGTTTAAGAGATTGCACAAAACCCATCAAAGCTGCCACCCCCTTTTCTCTTCTCTTCATCCCATCTATAGCTCTCCCTCCCCTCTTCACATCCAAGGAGTTGGACGTCCATCTGGCAAAGGTCTAAGGCGTGGTGATGCCTTGAACAGGAAGGCTGTAGGACTTCTTCGATAGGCTGCTGCTCCAACTTCAGGAAGACTTTTGAAGATCTTTCTAATCAGATTTAGTTCTAATTTTTGAAGCAGAGATTTGTGAGGAGAAGATGATCCAAATCCTACCTGAGTGGATACTGGTAGAGGCCAGGCGATTGCGTGGCTAAATCAGAACCTCAGGCTTGCTACGATCATCTACAGGGTAATCAGATTACCCTTGAGGTATTTTATGTTTCCTCACATTTTTAGATTTATTTTTGAATTAATATTAGATAATAAAATTAGATCTAGAGATTTAAATCTAAAATAAATATAGAATATTTTTTTTTTAATTATTCCACCCCAGATTTGATAAAATCTGAAAGATCCTACAAGGAAAAAGATGATTTTTCCTTCAACTGGTATCAGAGCCAGGTTCATGGCTCAGTTTCAGATCTAATTTAGATGTAATTTTAATTTTATTTTATTTGATATTAAATAATTTTATATGTCACATCAGATATGATAGGATCTAAAATTAAAATATTTAAAATTACATCTGAGAAGATCTAACATGCATGAGATGCATGACTAGACTAGGAATAGTTTTGATCTATGAATAGTCTTGTAAGTTTATATTTTAATGAGATTAAAATATAATTTAGATCTAATTTATTCTCTATTTTTTTAATAATATAAATATTATATTCAGATCAAAAATAAAAAATTAAAAAATTTGGATAATACATAAGATTGATCTGTTGCATGCCTAGACTAGTTGTAGAATTGTTCTAATAACTATCTAGAATAAATTTTATGTTGAATAGTTCAATTTAAATTTTATTTTTTAGATGTTACATATGATGTATTAAATCTGAAAGCATGTTAATTAGATCAATTTTTGATACATGAGATGTATGCAAAGAATGTATTAGTTAGATCTTAAATTGTATATGTGATATGTAAATTTAGATCTAACTAGTTTTGTAGTTAAATTTATATTTCTGATTAAGGTGTTCCTCATAGCCGTCCGGTCATAAAAATAAAATAAGATTTAAAGGCCCTCTCCTCCTATTCAATGGGGTGTTCTTATGACGTGTAGGGGTGCTGCGCGTTCATCCTTAATCAGAAATCAAAACTTACTTTCCTGCAAAACCCTAGATCTCGAAATCTTAAAATTTATTTTACATATTTTGTTTATGAATCCAAGACTTAATTAATGAATTAAGCTTATAGAATTAAATTAGGTCTAAAATTGAGAATTTTAGATCTAAGTCATTTTTATAAAATTGGGTTCGGGCTTGGGTAGCTCAATTAGGTCTAGCGGTTGATCAAACCGAATCAACAGTTGGTTAGATAGGATCATGAAAGCTAATAATTGACCAGCCTAATAGGATTATGTTTGGGTCAAGGTTGAATCACATTTAGATGTGACTCGATCAAGTTAAGACCTAATTTGGCTCAGTGGTTAGAGCCTGGATTGTAGGCTAACCTAATTAGTTCTAGTTCGACAATTTGGTGTCTAAGATAAGTTGGGCAGATGCGACCGACTGATTTTTAATTGGGAGCTACTCGACTCGAATGCATTCTTATCGAGTTAATAGCATATCCCTTCCACTGGTCTCACTTACCTAGCCATATGTGTCGATCCAGTTCTAATTTGAGATGGCGAACAATTCGAGCTAATCCATGCCACTAGGTTAGTCATAATTGTTATGACTATGTCAAGTCATGTTTAAAAAGATCTAAATCAAATCTTCCTAAGAAAATATTAAGTCTAGGTCTTCCACCATTGTGGATGTGCGGGCCCTTCCCGGGGTTGATTTTTCTTAGCTGGATACAGTGGCTCAATTGCATCGGAAAGGCGCAACCATGT